>NC_081529.1:28706753-29006753 GCF_030273125.1 Centropristis striata | reverse complement strand
ATAAATTACTGAGTGGAAATACACATATACACATGCATTTGTTTTGGATTATGAACAAAGCTGAATATGTATGCCCAGGAATTTGACTGACTTCACTCTCAATAACATGGTTGTTTATTCTGATGGTAACGGTTTTATAATGAAATAAAAATAAAGTATGTCTTGCTTTTATTTATGGATAATTTATCACATTTAAAACCATATATCTACATTAATTAGTTCCTCATTCCGATGATTTTGCATATCATATTAAATTTTTATCCGATAAGAATACATTTGTATGATCAGCAAATAATACTTTATGTATGCTAGAGGAATTCACAAAATAATATAATAATATACAGTAGGAAGGGGGAAGATGGTCCTCCATAATTGATGGTTTTAGTTTGAGATTTGTGGCCATCTATAATGCATTAGAGACACGGGCTTGCACAAAATGTCAGTAAATGACCAGCAGGTATAAGGTATTCTGATACTTGCCCTCATAAGTTATTGAAAATTCTTCATAATGTGTTATTATTACTGTAATAAAGCATTATGAATATTTTTCTATAACATACTGGTGCATCTCAATGAATTTGAATATCATAGAATGTTTATTTATGTCATTAATTAAATTCAAAAAGTGGAAATAACACATTATATAGATCCATTAGACACAGAATGAAACATTTCATGTCTTCATTTTTTTAATTTATTCTAATTATAATGATTATGGCTTACATTTAATGAAGACCTAAAATTCAGTGTCTCAAATCAATTTTAATATTACAAAAGACCAATTTAAAAAGTATGTTTAATATAGAAATGTTGGCCATGTATATGCACTCAATACTTGGTTGGGGTTATTTGACTTGAACTACTGGAAATGGACTTTTCCACAAATGTATTGAGCTGCACCTGTATGCAGTGCTATAAGCAGATTATAACACATGAAATGCATAAAATAAAGTGATTTTGGTTTGCTGACACAACTCCAATACCCTTCCATACTAAGAAATGAGTCTGTGGTTATTACTTTTGTCATTTCAGTCTGAGCCGTACAAAAGAATAATTACCATGATTCCTCAAGTTCAGTACTCTCAAAGCACTAAAGTGCATTTTTAGAAAGTTTTACATTATATCCCACAAAGACGGAAGATAGAAAAAGCTAATGAAGTTCGTTAAGTTGGAGTTCCTCCCTGCAGCCAAATGTAAGATCCTGTGGTGCCGCCGCACGGAGCAGATGCATCTCATTTAGTAACCGCCAGAGCACACTACTTCCCCACCACCACCAGCCACGAGGTTACTTCATTGGGATTCCAAGTGTGAAGGAATATTTTTGGTGACTAAATGATACTGAACACAAACATTTTTGTCTTTTAAAGAGTGGCCTTTTGCATTAGCGGCGGAAGAAATCCACCTACACCATTACACAAATCCACAGAGCCAAGTTGTCAAATCAAGACGGGGATGAAAGGATGATGAACGCATTTTTCTCCTGAGAGCAGCCTGACCTTATTCTGTTCTATCTGTACACCTTAAGCTCAATTTAAGTGCTTTGAAACTGGTTCAATCCTTTGCTTTATTTTTTCTATTTTTTTTTTTTACAGGCACAGTGTTCAGGTAAAGGACTGAGTGTCACCTCGGCAAGCTAAAGGGCTCGCTCCTCTTGTCAAATCCACATGGCCCAATTTTCGAACCATTCAAAAGGTCACCGAAGTAACCCAAGACAATGAGCGCAGTGGGAGAAGCCAAGGCAGACACCAGCCACTATTATATCTGAGCGACCTCAGGTTACATCATAGCTAGAATGACTTGTTTTGCAAAGGTTATGAATATAAATGAAACCTGCAACCCGTTCCTACATTCAGATTTTCACTGACGTATTCGGGACAGAATGTGACATTACGCACTATATTGCACTAACACAGCTTCGAGCAATTACAAGCACTGGGAAGGGAGCGATTCACACCTTTCTTAAAGCAAAGCATGCCGTATGATTCACAAGAACAAAATTGTTTATACTTATTTTCCTTCCTGTGGGGTTTCAAAAGCATTTCTCGTGCACGGTTAAGAGCTGCTTAGGTCTGCTCTTCTGTTCCTTCATCATCAGCACTCTTTGGATTCAAAAGAATTGAATTGTAACGCTCCGAGGCATAACAGAAAGCACCTACACCTACAGTACCTGCTTAAATCTGCTGTGTGTGCGTGTGTTTGTCAGTGCTTATCTACTGCACCGGCACACCAACAACATCTTTTTTTTCCCCTCTGCATCTATAAAAATGTACAATTCCAGGTTGGAATCACTTTTCAGTGTTATGACACGGAGCTAAAGAAACCCGGGGCTTATCAAACATCTCGAGACATTCATTCTGAATCCTGAACTCCGCCTCTCTATCTGTGCTGAGCTCTTATTAAACATCCTATGCAGTGCAAAGGAGTTTATCTCGATGAAACCCCTTTTCTACTGCTACCTTGGTCCACTCTATTGAACCACATAATGAGCTGATTAGCATTTTGGCAGGGGGCTTTGCCCATTGATGAGATGGCACAGTGAAGACAGGAGAGAGCAGGGAGGAGAGGAAGGACAGACAAAGAGGCAGACAGAAGTGGGAGAGACAACAGCAAAGAGTACGAGGGAAAGAAGGAGGGAGAGAGAGAGCGATCAATGAAATGCGGCCGCCATCTGTGGCCGCTGCCAGACTGCTCAGACGTACTTTACTTTTTAATGAAAAGAGAGCAGATAAAAAAGAAAACTAAGTTCTTCTCATCTGTTAGAATAACACAGATGTGGCGGAGGAGGAGGAGAGGAGGAGGAGGAGGAAATGTTGATCTTGACTTCGCAACTTTTACTTGCACTTTCTCAACTGCTTCATAGCGCCTGAAAGAACCCAACTCTGCCCGCACAAATTAAACTAAACACTCCACACCACGTCTAAGCCTCTCCAAGTGGATGTCCCTGTAAAGCAAAGGGTCTTGCGGGAGTGCAGGACTCTCTCCCTCTCTGTGTGTCGTCCTCCCTCGGGGACTCTAGTTGACTTTTCTCTCACACACCCACAGCTTTGATATGATCAGTGAAAGTCAGCAGGCTGAAAATGAGAAGGGGAGATTGATTTTCCTTTTCTGTGCTAACTCACTGGACATTATGAGCCCAGAGCCTGATAAGCTGCTTCTCTGTCCACATGGGTCCAATTGATCAGTTATAGAGACTCAGCAAGAGTTTGATGTAATCTCCATGTCCTACATGCACAAAGTTTAATTTATTTTTTTTAATGCTGTGCTAGAGGCCTTGGTCTGTCTATCCCCACATCGATACATTGACAGCAGGATACTGTATCACACCACTGAACTGCATATAAAAGATAGACAACATGACAGCTCCCCAAAAGTGAAGCCAAGGCATCCCCCTGGTGGCTGGCTGCTGTACTGGTCATAAATCCCACCCCCTCCTTTTTAATGAATGGGACATGGGCCAAAAAAATCTAATTAAATGTAATTCATTCTGTCCTTTTATTTGGTTCTTATCATGCTGATGAGTGTTAATTTTTCCAATGTTAAATTATAAAATGGGGATGTAAAGCCATGATTGACAGCTGGAATGAAACTCAACCCATGGCACTTATATGAACTCTCAAATGTATGTCGCTTTGGATAATAGCATCTGCTAAATGATATTGCAGAATTGTAGCTGTGTTTAACCCACAGTTGGTCAGGTAGGTGTAAGGGCGGGACCTCAGAACCACGTCTCCACCAGCCAATCACTGCACAGACTCTGGCTATATACAGTAGTGTTCAAAATAATAGCAGTCCAATGTGACTAACAGAATTAATCCAGGTTTTTAGTATATTTTTAATTGCTACATGGCAAACAAGTTACCAGTAGGTGCAGTAGATTCTCAGAAAACCAACAAGACCCAGCCTTCATGATTTGCATGCTCTTAAGGCTGTGCAATTGGGCAATTAGTTGAAAGGAGTGGACTGCTATTATTTTGAACACTACTGTATGTATACAAATCACCCGTATCTGGATATGTCGGCTTCATTTTTGTACCTAAAGTGTGAGCTTATAATAAAATGTCATCTTACTCAGAGGACAATTCTCAGTAAATCCCTGACCTTTTGTCTGCTGTCACCATCTGGCCAAACTTCCAATTAGAACAAATTAGATATAAAAGTCCAACGGGTAGATCGCCAAGAAATGCCAAGAATATAAATATTTCCTTTCTTGCACCACCATTAGGATACAATTTCAAACTAATATATAAAATACTTAGCAAAACTGTCATTTGTGGGCCATTGATATGGATTTAGACTCATGTTTTAAGATTGAATATAGTTAGTTATCTCTGTTCCTTTCATTTTTGGACACAAGTGTGACTGCTGGTCCTATGCCCGGCGGACCGGCCTTGGCCCAGTTAAAACGTCATTACACTGATGAACAATTATTTATCTCATTTTATTTTCATAGATGAAAAAGAATAGAGATAATTAAGTAGAATAAATCTAAAAATAAAGTCAAGATCTACTCTAAATAGATAAAAAGTGATCATACATGAGCGTGAACATGTTGGACTTACCTACTGACAGTTTTGCAGTTTTTAGAGCCTTAGGTAGTGATGGTAATTAAAGTTTGTCTCAATAAAAAAAGGAAAAAAACAACTCATGCAATAAACGTTTCCTGCATTCCTGCTTCTGTTCTTCAAATTGTGTTTCATCTAACCTAGCAGAGGCCTAATTATCCAACACATGAGGCAGTCAGCAACATGTATCAACTTGCCATCTTGACTCAGATTTACCAGCTTACACAGTCAAACACCGCTCCCATCCAGAACCATTCTACATGCAAAACTGGACTGCTGCTGCACACAATGCCAGCTTTGATGCCTTGAGATGACACTTCTTACAACCGCTCCTCATGGGGTTTCCCTAACACTGTGGAACAAACTGAATGTGACACAACAGTCAGATCAATCCAGCCCTGTCATGCCACCCGTGTGTGTGACTGTACAGCCCTGAACGGATCCTGGGAGGCTAGGAGCAACATGTTCATACCCAATGATGTGCAATGAACTCATTTCATACATAAGTGTTGCTAGAATCATGATTCCAGTCCAGCCATTGATCTGATTCATAGGCAGCCGCACTTCACAGGAAAACCCACTGCAGCTCAGTCATTACCCTGCAAGCCTTGACCTGTTAGAGATTTTTCTTTCCACCCCTCCAGGCAGTCAGACTTCCAGCTTCGAGTGAAATCCTTGTGAAGGAACAGCTGTCACACTGTCACCATTTTCTGCTGCGTCACTCTTTTCTCAGCCTGACAGTAACACTGGCAACAGGACTAAACCAATAAACAACTTGTAAACAACAGCACAGTGATGGCCTACAGTGGGGGTTAATACAGAGATGGCATGTGTGCGTCTCTGTGGAGAAAGAACACCGTCAGCGATTCCCCGGTCGAGGAGGTCGTCGAGTGATGGGAAACTAAATGTGACAGATAACTAATTAAGTTATGTCTTACAGCGAGGGTTCATTCCAAATCATCACCTGAGCTGCTCTGTCGGAGGCTGCTTTGCAATGGAAATAATCACTGGATGTTGACGCCCAAAGCAAACACTGCCTCATTCCCTCAGGGAATCATGGGACTGTTTCGTTTAGACATCGAAACTATTTTAACAAGCCGCAAGTGTGAAACTGAAAAACTTTGTCTCTGATAGAAATGTTTGAGCACTTTTATCCATATGTACGGTGGCCCTGAGAGCTCACAGCAACTGCAGTTTAAGAAAGTGCATGCAAATACACAAAACACAAGCAAATTGAGAAAACATCATCAATTTGACAACGCAAGCGCTGCATTTAGAAAATGCTCTGCAAAGACCACAACACAACTCAATAACAAAAAGCACTGCAAATAGACACAACAGAAGTGTTTTCGGAGGACATTTAAAAGTGATGCACATGTGTAGCCGTCGATCGATAGCATGCTAATGTTAGCTGGCGATCGACATCGTGCTAGCGTTATCGGGCTAGCAAGACCAAGACACGGTGCCTTTGAGAGAGACCAATCAAAACATGAATCATTCATTTATTCGATTTGTTTAACTGCAATGTAATTGATACGGGCTAGCGGGCTAACGCTATATATCACGTAATAACATGAAAATATCATTATCATGAAATAATGTGATAATTTCAGGTTATAACGTGAAATAATCATTATCTTGAAATAACATGATAATATCAAGCGTGTCCAGACTTGTGCATCACTTTTAAGTGTCCTCTGAAAACACTTCTGTTGTTTTGTGGTCTATTTGCAGCGCTTTTTATTATTGTGTTGTGTTGTGGTTTTTGCAGCACGTTTTCTAAATGCTGTGCTTGTGTTGTCAAATTGATTAAGATGTTTTCTCAATTTGCTTGTGTTTTGTGTATTTGCATGTTTTCTTAACTTGCAGCGCTGTGAGCTCTCAGGGCCACCGTACATATGTGCTGTACAAGTTAAATGGCACCTAACCACCTTTACTAAATTAAGACATTTTCATGCTTTGTTTAAAAGAGACATATATCCCTAAACAAATCAATCCATCTTTACAAAAGAGCTGCAACTAACGATATCTGTTGATTATTTTCTTGATTAATCAATTAGTTGTTTGGTCTATAATATAGGAATTCATTGGTGACATATGATGACGTCCCAAAGGCCAAGATAAAGTCATCAAAATACATTTATTGACTTTCATAAAGTAGAAAAGAAACAAAAAAAATACTCACATTTAGGCAGTAGGGATCAGATAATTTTGAATTTTCTTAAAAAATTACTCAAATTGATCAACTGACTTTCAAAAATAATTAGTTAATTTAACAGCTGACGGCAAATCGAATAATGTTTGCAGTGTCCAGAACATTCCAACAGCATCATTTAAGCCTTAGTTTTATGACAACAAACCACAGAAATATCAACATAAAAACCCATAGCAATTTGTATGACAAATAATTACTCCAAAAAACGCTTTTCGTCTTATTAATAATGCAAGAACATTTTAAGAAGACATAAAATAAACTACTGAATGAAAATGAAAAATGGCAAAATGCAAAAATCTAGTCAATTATATAATTCTGTTTGAAGCTTTTATTTTGAAATGTCCCTGTTTGAGGCACATCATGCTTAGAGGATAATTGAGTCAGCTATTTTGTGGTGTTTATACAAGCTGTGCTTTTACACATTCTGTTAAAACGCTGATCAAAGCCATGTGCAGAAACACATTGGCTGAAGTAAACGCGTACTCCTCCAGTACGTCAATTAGTATCGCTTTTCTTCTTCTCTTTTCCATGTTTGTGTCTATGTGCCTGCTGTATGTGTATAGATGTGCGAAAGATTGGCGAGGGCACACAATTCATAATCAAACCTCCACTATTTGCCTTCCCACTCAGGGCACTGCGTCGCCACTTGCCTCCACCCCCATCCTTGCTGTTTTGTGAATTCTCTTTCCTTTAAGGAGAATTAAGTCATTATTTTGCACCAAGACTCATAAATCTTCAATCCAACAGTCACCCACATGCATGCAAACTCTGCTAAAAGTACAGTAGTGCTACAAACTGGCTTGAGAGGGTTTATATTTAAAATTTCCATATCAGCTGAGACAGCTAACAAGAATTAGACAGATGTGTGTGGAGTCAAAGATTACCTGGAGTTAAATCAGAACGCTAAAGTTTTTCCATTTGAACAAAAAGAAGTTTTACCAGACAGTATAAAAGATATGAACATAGTGATGTCACCCATTGGTTTTAGAGGATCATCATTTTGAATTTGGTATTTTGGCATCTGCCATCTTGGTTTTTTGGAGCCAGAAGTTACAATATACACAAAGCCGATACCTCTGGAACTGAAAAGTGAAGCCAATGCAGAAGAGCCTAAACATGGATTATTTTAAATGGCCAGCAGGCGGCCAAAAAGAAGTCAGTTTGTATAGAAGTATATGAAAAAATAAAGGTCTAAAAGTGAAGTCCACAACCACGATGTCACAGAAGCTATGTCAACTTATTTTATACTACAGTAGCCCACTCAGGGCACTGCGTCGCCACTTGCCTCCACCCCCATCCTTGCTGTTTTGTGAATTCTCTTTCCTTTAAGGAGAATTAAGTCATTATTTTGCACCAAGACTCATAAATCTTCAATCCAACAGTCACCCACATGCGTGCAAACTCTGCTTAAAGTACAGTAGTGCTACAAACTGGCTTGAGAGGGTTTATATTTAAATTTCCTTTGGTATTTTGTCCTCAGAGTAGCCCTTCACAGAGGAATGGACTTTGATGGTTATGAGAGGCCTCGTCATTCTAATTATTTAACCCAGCAAGAGACTCACCTGCATCTCCTTCTCTCCATACTTGGAGGGGTTCTTGCTGCCCTGGCTCTTCCTGCGCAGCTTCTTCAGTTCACCCTGGCACTTCTCCAGACTCTCCCCTTTGCTCTTGTGTTCCATCTGGTATTTCTTCAGGGCAGCCTACATGGGGCAGAACACAAACACAAATTTAGGACCACAAATTAAAAAAGCCTATAGGTGACAGACGGCGCGTAGAAGAGAAAAATACATAACAGCACCGCCAACCTATTTCTGAAAGTTTTCAGACCACTTCCTGCATCATAAACCTGGCCACTGGATTCAAAATCATCTTGCAGAGCCTTGAAACTCGCTTTAGAAATGTAGTTCACCTTCATCATTTGCTGACGTTACATCATTTCTGTGTGGGATTGTTGGTGTGATCAAGGAGGCTTTGACATCTAAAGGCAATCTTTTTAATCAAAAGAAACAAGCTAATTCACAAGATTCTTAACAAGATCCAGGTTTGCTTACATTTTGATTTCCAATTTTCATTTTGCAGCAACACATTCTCTGATTGTGTCTCTTAAAAAAACACCCAGTCCAAGTGATTAACCATCTTAAGCAATTTTCAAGTTGATTGAAGAAATCAGAGGAAGCCTGCATATCAAAACCTAATGAGCAATTAAAAAAAACAAAAAAAAAACAGACTGGCCCGATCCTTTTGCAGCCAGAGTTTGTTTATTTAATTCATTTAATTTGCTTATTTAATTATTTATTTATTGAGAATAACAACTTTGTTTCCGGGCTGAACATGCTCTGTTGCTATAGTAACTGTGTCTGGTGTGACAAAGCTTATGTGGTTTCTGTACGAGGGGGGAATTGGTGGAGGAGAGCTCATGAATGAGGGTTCAACACCTACATTTACATACTGCAAAACACAGAGGATGCAGGTATCCTCGAGGTATTGTTAAGCTGAAGAGAAAGCCAAAAAGAAGCTGTTGTTGTCACTGGAGGATTAACAGTACGACACGTGCAGATTTCATAGCAGAGAGTGGTGCTCATAGCTCTGCAGGTCTGAGTTGTACTGGAATCATCACCAAAATAAAAATAAAAACTGCTATAATCTTCCTTTTTATCAGTATTCACTGCTTATCATTTTTCCACATCAGGAGCTTCTCTGAAATATTGATTTGCTTAATTAATTCCACACAAAATGGGCCACAACATGCCTTTGCACTGGGGTTTTCTTTGTTACCCAATAACCATGATTCATCCTGTCATTGTAGTCTTTTTAAAAGGAAAGCAGTGCAGCCAATATGGGTTTGCTCTGCTATTCATGCAGTTAATTCCCAGAAGCCGAGGCTCCCGGCGGAAAACCCCCAGCCAGCACATAGATCATGCAGTTGAGTAATGGTCAGTGAAGACACAATTGGGCATTGTGAAAAGTTTGCTTTTAATTTGCAGGGTGAAGTCGGGTAAACAAGATAATGTCCCTACAGCATCTGCCTCATTGAGCTGGAATGTTCCTCCTAATGAACAAATCAAAAGCCTGTTGACTTTTCTTTCCACTGCCCGTACCCACAACTCTTTATCACTGGTACTACTGCAGACAGATAATTAGTGTGATTAAATCTGATTGGAAACCGAATGGACAGTAAATGAACTTTGGTACACTTAAGAATCTGAACCTTGTCTCTTATCTGCCAGAACTGCTTCTCTTCATCGGCTGATTTTTGCATTGTAGGTTTATGCCAAAACTCTGACCCTCAGAGTTGTAAAACCCAGCGTAAGCCATTATGTGAGACAAGAGATAGAGAGACGGAGACAGAGGGAGAACAAAGAGACATGCACCGCTGGGAACAGCACACACATTTCATCCTAGAAAACAGCGAGCTCTCCTGCAAGTCTTTTTGAAGTCAAAATTTGAGATTATTAATTCACAAAGTCTGGTGCAAAATGACTGCTATTATCACCGCGGCAGATCTGGAGGAAATTCATTAAAAGTAATGGATGTTAAAACCTCTGGGATATGCCACGGTAGAAATGTCTGAACTGGTTGATGCATCTGAAGTAATGTAAGAAACATGAATCATTTCCATATCAGCTGAGACAGCTAACAAGAATTAGACAGATGTGTGTGGAGTCAAAGATTACCTGGAGTTAAATCAGAACGCTAAAGTTTTTCCATTTGAACAAAAAGTAGTTTTACCAGACAGTATAAAAGATATGAACATAGTGATGTCACCCATTGGTTTTAGAGGATCATCATTTTGAATTTGGTATTTTGGCATCTGCCATCTTGGTTTTTTTGGAGCCAGAAGTTACAATATACACAAAGCCGATACCTCTGGAACTGAAAAGTGAAGCCAATGCAGAAGAGCTAAAACATGGATTATTTTAAATGGCCAGCAGGCGGCGAAAAAATAAGTCAGTTTGTATAGAAGTATATGATAAAATAAAGGCCTAAAAGTGAAGTCCACAACCACGATGTCACAGAAGCTATGTCCACTTATTTTATACTACAGTAGCTCACTAACAAGATTCACAACGTGCTAAAATGAACAGACAAGTCCTTAGATTGTCTTTTAGTACAACTGAAATAGACAATTTTATGGGACCAAAATGTTAAAATTGTGTGAAATCAAATTTAAGACCAAACACAAACAACAGCCAAACTGGGCAACACCAAGGTAGTGACGTGTCAGTCATAAAGGAGCTGAAACACACCGTACATTATCATATATTTTACTTTAGATGAGACTGTAACTTAATAAATAAACATCAGGCTGTTTTGAACTTAAAACTAGCGTATGAGTCAACACACTTATTAAAAACATTTTTACTTTAATTAATTGAGAAGTAGGGTATTTTTTTCTCATAGACTTCTATACAACTTGGCTTCTTTTTTTAAAATTTTTTTTTTTACAACCAATGGAGTTGCCTCCTAGTGGCCATTGGAAAGAATGCAGGTTTAAGTCGCTTCCGCATTGGCTTCACTTTTCAGCCCAGCAGTTACTACTTGGATTTACTGAATTGTTAAGCCAAACCAGGCCTACAAACAAGCCTTGTCTCAATATAATGTTCTTCCTAAAATTATTTTAAGAGTGTGTGAGTGAGTCAGTAGCTGAAGAAGCTCCTAACGTGGTCCTTCCAACAATACAATACAATAATGGCAACATTATCCCATCCCCCAAACAACGCGCAGCAGCACTGCTCTACACTCAGGCTGCAACCCACTCATTCTAAAGATATCACATGTAGACCAGCTCCACAGTGCTGACACACACACACATACACACTCCAGGAGGGGTTTATTATAATCAGTCCTTGATGGGCGAGTAGACGTGAAATGTTATTTCAAATCATCTTTTTAAACACACACATCCTCTAATTGTCTCAGAGACAGACTTTGATTCAGATGTTTAAACACAACTTCACCTCCACCTCCATTATTACTCCGGGTATATTAGGTCTTGACAGATTTAATGTAATATAAAGCACTAAAAATGAGCTAAATTATGGAGTGCATTTATTGGATTGAGGCTGTCCTTGGGCTTCGGTAGAGCGAGCCAATCAGATACTCACAGTCAGATAACGAGCATCCAGGTCCACCTTCTTCTCCAGCTCAGAGAGCAGCTCGTTGTGGAAGGATTTCAACTGGGGAGAAAGCACAAAAACAGAAAGCTAAATTCAATGTCTAAAGCATCCAAGCAGGATGCATGTGGATACAGTACATCAAGTTGTATATAATAGATATAATAGATGTTATCATCATTTACATAATCACTGAATAAATGTTTTATCAACAAAGTCCTGGCCTGTGAAGCCTCTCTCAGCTTGTAAATCACTGTCGCTGTCACTGATTCAGTGCTATCTGACACAATATTTAGTCACTAGATTGTAAACTGACCTGCCTGAAGAACTCCCAGATTTACCAATGTGTTCCTACATGCTCATTAACAGAATCCTCTTTCTAATAGGAACTGGATGACGTATGAAAAAAGTTTACAAAGACAAAAACGAAAGACATTTTCACTGTAATTTTAGTTAGTTTTAGTTAGTTTTGTAACCACACAATACAGTTTCAGTTAGTTATCATTATTTTAAACACTCGTTTTTACTTTTATTTCAGTTAACGAAAATAATGCTTTTTTAATTCAAGTTTTCATTATCAGTGCTATCTGACACAATATTTAGTCACTAGATTGTAAACTGACCTGCCTGAAGAACTCCCAGATCAAAATAGAGTATTCAATTACTGCCCTGCTGGCATTGATTTTCTTTATACTAACTGTTAGTGATAACATTAGTTATTTTAACCACGTGTGAGCTATATTTAGAATATTTACACTGCTTTAGTTGCTGTCAGAAAGACCTGTTTATGTGTGGGGAACTGAAGATCTCGTCAAAGCCACCAGACTCCATTGACAAAAACAGCAATTTTACCTTGCAGGACATAGGAATAGCTATTGTTCCCCAGCTGAAAGCGTAAGGTAAAGCGGAAAAATATTCTAAATGTAGCATAAACTGAAATTAATTTAGGTGGGCTTTTTTTAAGGTGACCAGCGGCCTCTGAGTGGACGCCTAGCCAATGGCGGTTCTAGACCAGTTTTACTGTGGGGGCCAAGGAGGGGCCAGTGTTTAATCAGAAGGGCACATTAAAAATCGTCAAAAATTATATTTAAGCATACAAAACCTTTATTTTAGCTAAAAGTCTCATATTTGGAAGAACTACATTGATTGAAGCAATGAGACTTACCAACATTAACAGTTATTTTTATACGACAATGACATTTCTCATTTTTGTGCACCATTACTTTTTTTTAATTTGGAAAGTGCAGAACAGTGAGAATGATCTTTATATTTAGCTTTTAATGCACAATAAGACTATTATACAATGTACACATTATAGGTTCCTTTTGTGTACAATGAGATATTGTTTGAACAAAAAATAGGTAAGAATTGTTCCGTCGGTCATCGTTATTAATTGTTCATTTTATTATTAATTTGACACAGGGGCCACAGCAGGGGCCAAAGGCTTCTTCACAGGGGCAGTGGCCCCTGGAGGCCCCTGTGTAGAACCGCCACTGCGCCTAACTGCTTAGTGCCTATACTCTGTAGCTTCTCCAAATTGGGGGCATACCAAGCTGCCATCTACTTTAGATAATACACTGACTTTAGATAAGTACTTCATACAACCTCACTTCAAATAATCCAACAGAATCCCTGAAAATTTAAAGAGAATAGTATTCGAAAGAGATCAGATTTGGAAAATGTAATCTTTTAATTGAGCTAATTCAGCTCAAAGTGGCTGAAAGTGTTTCTGCCCAGCGAGGACTGTGAATTTTGTTCCCGATTTCTTAGATTGAACTCATGCTGAGGCGCTAACAGTGGAGGATCAGTGTGAGGAATTGGAAAGATTACACATATATGATCAGTGGTTAGAGGCAGGGGACATAAAAAGGGCAGCCGTTTTAAGCTGCAGGGCATCCACATAATGAGTACTTGTGCCCTGGCATTTTTCTATACTGGACACATTAATTAACTTTATATTGACGAGCTGTGTATAACTTGTCACGCAAGCATATTACCCTGAATACCACACTGTTCAGTTAGCTTATTCCACTTCCCCAGCCACCTCCTGTAGTAGCAGCGTGTATTTATTTGAGCTCAGCATGTCTGTTCATTCAATACGCGCTCATGTTCATTTAATTATCATGTATTCCATGTACTGCCCACAGGGGCTCCAGAGCTCGGGGATAAATTGCGTCTAAACTGTTGTTGTAATATTACATTATGAGGCCTTTTACATAGCCAGAGTTTTATAGAGAGTGGTGCAGTGTTGAACCACACAGCTAAAAACCCTTTGAGCTCAGAATACCAACCATCTCCTCTAGCTGCACTTGGATCTGTCTGTGGACCTCAGCCATCTGGAACAGCACATCCCCTGCACAGAGAGAAGGAGGGAGACAGGGAACACATGAGCAACACTCAGCAGCACAAGCTTTCCTCGAGCAGAGAAACAGAGAGGAAGAGAGGTAGGAAGCTAGAGAGAGACCCCAACGTGCAAGGCTCATGCAGTAAGACAAGATACACAAACATACAGGACACGTGACTTATTACTGGGACAACGAAGAACATGATGAAAGTTTGTTTTTTGGTACAAGATAACAGAAAACAGAGAAAATGAAACAATAACAAGTGATGACAAGGATGAGAAATGGAGGAGACAAAAAGCTTAAAAATTAAATTCTGGTTCTTCAAGCGTGTAAGTGCCGATGCCTCGTGGAGATTAAACATTTTGACTTTCTTTCTTTGATTAATCTTAACGTCAGGCAATGTGATTTCTAGAACAAAAAATAAACACCTCAAAGAAAGGTTAAAGTCATCACACAAAAAGGAGTACGTAAAAAAATAACCAAAGGGAATAGATAAGGAGGGTCATGCAGCTAGTGAGAGTGTTTCGTTTTCATATACCTACAGGCTGCCTCTTCTGAATATGCAGTGCATTGTCAAGAAAAGGAACACAAAGAGCTACATTGAGCGAAGGACACATATAGACCTTGTGGAAAGACAGTGTGAGATCTGCATGTACAGAAAAATGAGACACACATATATTTCTATGACCAAAAGATCCAAAGCCCCTTTTCTTAGGTCTGTCTGACATTATACATATGGTTTATTTACTTGTTCACGCTGTTTAAACTCACAGTTTGTACTTTTTATGCCTACAAAAAATGATAGTTTGTATATAATACACATAATTGTGACCAAGAAGGCAAATCTTACTAAGACATATTGACATTTGTTGTTGGGTAGTGATCATAGTGGTTGTAATTATAACGACGGGAGCATTGAGGCGGGCAATATATCAATATTATATCGTCATTGTGAGATGAGACTAGATTTGGATATCTTTATGTTGCAAGTATTGCCTTTTCCCGGTTCTCAAGGTTGCAATTAGTGGTCGACCGATACAGGTTTTTTCAATAAAAAAAAAAGGAAACATTAACAAAATAAACATTCTTCTGCTCGATCTTCCTTTCCTTTTTTGTATGCTATAGGCCTCAATGTGGTGGCGCCTCAGATGAGTCTACATATTTGATGCGTTTTTATTTTTTCCGGTATCAGCAGCAGCTCGCCAGCGAATGGCAGATGTTGCACCGAGCCTTGCCTGCTGTTGGCTCAGTGAAATGGGCTAATTGATCGGCGAACGCACGCACATATCGGCCGATGCAAGTAAATAAACGCAAATATCTGCCCGATATATCGGCCGGCCGATGTTTTGGTCTACCTCTAGTTGCAATACAGTAGAATGATATTTTCTAAACAAACCAGACTTTTGTTTTGGGCAGTCTGTGGCCTAGAGGTTAGAGAATCAGGCTTGTAATCGGTGGGTCGTCGGTTTGAACCCCAGGACTAGCTGGGGTGCCCTTGAGCAAGGCACCCAAGCCGACCACTGCTTCCCCAGCGTAGCAATGTGCTGCCCACTGCTCCTACCATGGTGTGTGTCCACTGGTGTGTAAAAGGATGGGTTAAATGCAAAGGTTGAATTACCATGCTGTGGGACAACTAAGGGAATATCTTTATAACTTTCTGGCTGGTCTATTCTTGCCTTAACTTATTTAGTCATTAAATTCACACTACTGATGATTGTATACCAAGGTTATAATAGTTTTGGATCGTTTATTAGTCTTTTGATAATTTTTGTTTTCATATTCAGCTAGTTTTAGTTAGTTTTTAGAGTTAGTTTGCTTGTTTTAGTTTAGTTTGTATTAGTCTTAGTGTTAGTTTTAGTTTTTTGTAATGGGCTATGTGTTGGGTGTGAGATTCAAAGAGGTCATAGTCACTCATAGTCAACCATACAATATGGTTACAATATTGATTTTCTTTGGAGCCGAACCCTAACCCTGCTGGAGCGAATGAGGGAGTCAGGCCTCTGCCTGCATTTTATCTTTTTTCCTCTTGCTTGATGTTTCAGGATGTCAAGCTTTTGTGCACAAAGCTTTGAAATGCAAATATAGTGAAGGGCAACGCCAGCAGATAAAGCTTGTTCTAAAAACGGGAGTGAATCTTGAGCCAGGGAGGTGCCAAGCTAAATGTTGTGTTTACAAACAGTAAGCGACAATTCCTGCATAGTACGCCTTTAAAACTGCGTTAAATAAAACAGCTTTATTTTGTAAGATATCATACTAACCGGTGTGCATAAGTCTTCAAAAGAGCTCTTATGAACTGTTGAATTTGTTGAGCAGGGAAAATCAGATTTCAGCTCATATTACGGTTTATATTAATAATTCTGGAAGCATGCTTCCATAAAAATTAAGATTGCCGCATATTGATTTTAGTGAGAAGTGAGCAGAGATGAGTTTAATAGCTGGCCAGTGATGAAAATATCAATAATGTTTTGACTGGTCATGTCTAGATATGATTCATGAAAGTCTTAATAGCATGTATTAGCAAAGCAAGGGCATTTCAAATCGCAATCTATAAACATCTGTCAAATTTGGGCAAAAGTGGAGCACTATCGAAGACAAGATTTAGCTGTCTTAAAGTAATATTTATCTGTCAGACTGCTGGAATGAATACTGTGTACAGAATCTTGGACATTCGTGGCTGAGTAGGAGCTGAAGTGCAACACTTGGAGCATGTCAGCTTTTTCAATCTCACACTCCCTGCTGTGTCCTCTTTTGAAAAGCGGACCTGTAAGAGTACATCTCCACCTATTTTAAAATGCTTAAATCAGAACTTTTGATGAAGCGGTTACAGTTCAAACTTTGGTCTTCACCGAAGGGCTTTGGAGTGGTCTCCTTCTCAACAGACAGCACATACAATGCAAATACAGACAGACAGTGAAGCAGATTGGACATTATATGAGGGACAAAAAATACAATATATAGTTAATATGCTGCAAAACATTCATTAAAAGCTGGAAAGTTTAATCTTATTTTCATAAGAATTCCTGAAGAGCCACATGAGCTCAACATTCTGCACAATCATGGACTTTATAAAGCAGTGGCTGATATAAATAATGACCTACTAATTAGTCAAATTCTATTCAAATCATTTTCTTGACCTCTTCATCGATAAAAACATGCAAGTGGGAGAAAAACATAGTGTTTTGAAGATTCTTCTGCTTTTTGCCGTTTATTGCATGCTAAACTCAGAGCAACCACTGACCCTACAACTCCTGTATACCCAAGATAGCCAGGCCCTTTGCCCATGGTGCAACCTGCTGATCTTGTGCCTCACAGGAGCAGAGAAGCAGGCCAAAGCATCCCGTCAGTTCCCAGCAGGCCTGCTAAGCAGCTTACAGATACTCATCCCTGATCACAGCCCTTCAGGCTTAGAAACCCTGGCATTCTGTTGGCGGCTTCAACTAGCTGGATCAATTAACAAATGAGCAGCCATCTCTGTGCCGCAGACACACACACACACAAACACACACGCAGACTCACGCACATCAAGTAAACTGGCAGGATGAGGTGTTTGCAAGAAGCCAGAAAGGTAAAGAATGAATGAATCTGCAAGACATCTCATCTTGTCATCTGCAGTTTCATTACTGCACAATGTATGATGCCACAGCATAGAAATGGAAAAAAAAAATTCACACTTATGCAAACAGTTCCCATGGCAACTTCGATATCATATCACACAACAACACAGAAAATTGGACTGCAACCTTCAGGGGCAGTTAACAGCAGATAATTCAATCTAGAATCAATAAAGAGGCATAATGTGGAGGGTTTGAATGTGTTTTGTGCGACATTATTGTTTTGTGCAGAAATTATCTGGCAGGCGTGACACAACCTGGTAGACCGAGCTGCCAGAGTGACGAGGATATCCGCATAGCAGCGAGGAGCGACGCGACAGACAGGTCGATGGATAGCCACAGTGACAAATTCATGAACACGCACAGCAGGAACGTTTCGACACAACAACACAAATACACTCTCAAATACTTGTCATTACTGTATCAATAATTCCAAGCTCGCTTCCACCCTGCCTTTGTCCCTGGCTAAGAGGAAACAATAGCTCCTTTGTGGGGAGGTGAGCTCATGTTGATGTGAACCTGCAGCTCAGAGACAAGCAGTCACATGCCTGCCAGCTTAAGGGGAGACAGCAAAGGTGAACAGGTTATTTTTTTTTACTTTTATATATCACCATAAAACTTCCCCAGTGTGTAATTTACATGAAAATAATATTTCTTTACAAAACAAGTTTTCTGAAATTTTATGTTTAGATATGCAAATCAGGTGGGGATTAATTACATATGCACTAATTTTCATATATTTCCAGGACATGAATCTGAACATTGGTTACAGCAAATTTCCATAGTAATATTTTATTTGGTCGATATATTAGATTATATTAGAGTTTTTTAAAGAAGAAAATTGGGATATTCCCTTTCATCATTTTCACAAATGAGAAAATACTGTCAAAAGCCAATAAAGCCATTTTCAACACGTTTTTAGGAATAATATGTTACATAAATCAGGATATGAATATAGTTAGACATAAAACTGGAAAGTCTGGTGTCTGTAAGTGACGCTGAAGTTGAGATTTATGGCTCAGAGCGTGAGAAAAAAGTCAATTTGAGAAATGGCTTTTAAAGGTTTCATACATTCTTAATGTAAATTACTAGTTGGAGACAAAATATTGAATCCAATTCATAGCAGTATTAATGTAGAACACGTAAAACACATAGTATTGTGCAGGAGAGTCTGAGCTTTCTAATGCTGCCTGTGATGACGAGGTTTTGACTTCGCTCGCTGTACTACATGTTGCAATAGAATGCAAACTTTTAGTGAATTAAGGATAAAACTACAAAATATAGTAAAATACACACCTAACTGTTTGCTTTGGATTCATTCTTTCCACAAATCCTTCCACTAAAAAGACACCTCAAAATTAGCCGGTGCATTAAAAAATGATGTTTCTGCCTGTAGTGTCTCGCCTTAAACCCACTGAGTCAGAGACGGAAGCATGGACACATGGACTCGGGTGCATGTGAACAGACTGTCCCCTGAAGTATGACATCAGCTTGTGTAGATGTATTGACTGCTTGTGTAACAGAAGTGATGATACGCCCACACAGGTAGAGAAAAAGAAAGGAAAAAAAAGCAGAATAACAGAATGTGGGCTACGAAGCAGAAAAAATAAAAAATAAAAAGTTTGCAACAGAGAGAACAAGAGAGACAGAGAGGGAGGGAGGGAGAGAATGGAGGTGGATGGAGAGAAACTGAATCACTGGTGAAGGTCAAGTCGGATTCACTACGGGTTGTCATGGAAGCAGGATAATGCTAGGGTCGTTGCCATGGGAGAAGTTGCAAGATGAGGGGCAGCGGCTGCAAAGTGCTGTGTTACAAAACACTGTTGGAAATTCTCCACCCTTACTATCAGCTGTCATTACATCAGCATGTATACTGTACTTCCCTGGGGAGGAAAGTGGAGTGATCCCACCTGCAGCGTGTGTACAGTATGTGTGTGTGTGTATAGTGATGTTAGTACCTGCCTACATTGCAAGCCAAGTCACAGGGGAAACAAACAAGTGGCAAGCATAATGGGGCAGCAGGGTAACGTGCCAGACGTGGATAATAGCTGCGAGTCTGGGTGGCCATGTGGGTGTGTGTTTGTATACACGTGTGTGAGTACACTCCCTGTGAAACCACATTTAAACACATTTAAGCTAGGAGTGAGGGCAGATTGTGCTTACAGCTCATCCGTCCAATGCTTTGTAGTTTTATGATAAACTCTGTTTGAACTGTTCATTCACAAAGGCTCCTGCAGGAGAAAACTATCGACATACAGCACATTTGACGTGCTGCTAAAATCGGAAGCACCGCCATCACAGCTGTTCAACCCACTAGCCCAATATAAGTTTGTCCAGCAATGGTGTCATGCATTTAGGTCATAATGAAGGCTTAACAGCAGACATGTAACACTGTCATAGAGAAGTGGGCCAGAGCGCTGTTTGCAAGTAATCTTTGCATTTATTCTAAGAAGGTCTCAGGTAGGCTGCCGTGCATTGTCTGCTGGATAAGACTTTATGTGGCAAATCCAAACCATCTGGTATCAGCGAGCCAAAATCCTGGCCTCGTTTTAAGCTGCTGTTCCACCAGCCTCAACCACCACACAACACGTTTTATAACAGTAAAAAGCCAAGGCATAACAGTGCAGTTTTCAGTCTGGACTCTTAGATAAAGAGTATTTCTGTAGTGGCTGTAACATTTTTACATCTCACCATTTTAACAAAGATAAGAGTCATTTCAATGCTAGTTTATTTTGAGCTCTACAGCAACATATGCCATGAGTCTTGAGTTACATCATCGCTGTAAAAGCTTCATGGGAGTTGTAGTTTTTGAATGTGAAGAAGATTATGAAGGGTTTACAATAGGTAGTACTTTACAATACGTTACATTAACCACAACTAAGTGAGCCTCATACATGAAGCAATATACAAACACATTTCCTCTTATTTTGTTTGTATCAATATCTTCATAAAAGGTATTTAGCGCTCATTGATTTCTGGAATTTACCAATATTTTCATTTTGGCTCTTCTTTTAGGTATGAGAACATTTTGAGTGGTCACTATTACCAGGATAAAAAAAAAAAAAAAAAAAAAATCTTGATTAAATTCTTGATTGTTTAAAAATTGTCCAAATTAAGAAAACATCAGTTTGAAATCTAAAGGGACACAAAATAAATAAATACAAAATAAATAATACAAATAAAATAAATATTATTTGACAAGATATTAGATTATAGAAGATATGTAAATATAAAATAATATTTTAGTTTAAAAATTGTCCAAATCAAGTACACATGAATTTGAATCAAGAAAACATCAATTTGAAATCTAAAGGGACACACAAAAAAAAAAAAAATAATAATAATAAATAATAAAATGTAAAAAATATTATTCGATAAGATATTAGATTATAGATTATAATATGTAAATATAAAATAATAATTTTTTAGTTAAAAAATTGTCCAAATCAAGACAACATCAGTTTGAATCAAGAAAACATCAGTTTGAAATCTAAAGGGACACGAAAAAAAATAAAATAATAATAAATAAATAAATAATAAAATGTAAAAAATATTATTCGATAAGATATTAGATTATAGATTATAATATGTAAATATAATCTAATATTTTTTTTCAGTTTACATTTTTTTATTTTATTGTAATGCCAGTACTACTGCACTGGAAAATCACATGTTCACTTTGTTTAAATGTATTTACCAGTGGGCCAATTTCATTACTACCAAAGTTCTTCTTTTTTTGTGGCATATCTCCTGAGTTTTTGCACATGGTACAACGCCTGCCCTCACATAGTGTTCAGGGAGTGTGACCAATGCTAATAAACTATTATGATTAAGTGTGATTCATCATTCAGCACACACCATTGGGCTGAAGCAACATCAAGCGAACATTAAACTAACATTCCACCACGTGTCAGCTCTCCAATCCATGAATTCCTGCTCCCTCGTTATGCATAAATCATTTTGCTCTGCATAGCTGATATGTCTTGGCCTGCTGCATGTTACCTTCTACAGTCATGAACTGTATCTGGTCATACAAGGCTAGTGGTAACCATCTCATAAAAAAATAGCTTCATGACTTGTGGTCATAAAATACAAACTTAAATATGCTTCAGATTTCTTTTAAGTTATTACAATGGGAAAACTGAAAAAGCAATCAAGTATGTCCCCTGAGCCCGACTTTGATTACTGCAGTACAAAACCTAGATAACTTATCTTATTTTACTTGTTGCTGAAGGGAATAGATGATGAATTAAAAGCAAGATATGACAAACTTGGGAGAAACATCGAGGGACAAAGGACGGAGACAAAAAGTAAAATAATAGTTAGACCAAGAAGTGCAAAAAGATGGCAGTTTAAGAGAGTTACTCTGACATACACATTATGGTGTGTGTGAGTCCTTTTAGAAGATCTGGGGTGTTTTTGTCTCTCTGCTATGCGACAGAGTCCTCTAAGAACCAAAATATAAAGTTCAAAGTAAAGAAAGCTCCATGATGAAAGAGAAACAAATTTTGTTGCAGGGCAAATTAGGCAGACAGAGACAGAGATAGTGGAGCAAAAAGTGTAGTGAGGGGAAAAAATCCCTGGAGAATGCAGTAATAACAAGTGATACCTCAAGTAACAGAAGAAACTGACGTGAACTCGTAAAGCATTTTAAGCCTTAATGATGGCGCCGTTCTCTCCAAAGCTGTGCAGCAGAGCCCTTCGCACTCGAGTGGAGGCAAAAGAAAAACAGCGTGGCAGTCATGCATCTACCTGTTGAGGTATGGAGATTCAAGGAGGGGCACACTGTGTTTGTGTAATTTGATCCAGCCGGTTAAACGCCCATAGTAACCGGGGTCAATAAGGGTCTCCAAACACAGAGTCTATTAAAGTCCGACTATGCACTTTTGAGGGGAAACGGTCAATGATAGGCATGCAACTATTATTGATTTCAATCTGATATTAGCAGTGGTGGAAGAAGAATTTAAATCCTTAAGTGCCAATACAGTAATGTAAAAATATTCCATTACAAAAGTAACAGTCCTGCATGAAAAATCTTACTTAAGTTCATAGGTATTTGCAGCAAAATATACTGGCCTAAAAAGCCTAATTGCAGTAACTACGCAAAGGGTAAAACTGAGAAAAACTGCTTTAATGTTTTTTAACTGGCCAGCCAAACAGGGTTATTGTAGCTAAGTGATATGACACCTATTCCTACATTTACTTAAAATGTAATTTTTATGCTGAAAAATCATGACAAATATTTCACCTTTGACCCCAAAAATTAAGTTACTGCACTCTGTTTGTGCATTACTGTTTTGCTTTTACAGCAAAACCAGAGTGCAGTAACTACAATGTTGTTGTCTTCTTTCAGTTTTTATATTTTGTTTTCAGTGAATAAATATTTTCAAATTGATTTTGATACAAGTGTATTTAAAAGTCTTTATTTTAGACTTAATATTACAAAGGAATGTTATATTTTGGTCTTAATATAATTTTATCTTGCTTTTTTTCTGGATTTTGTAGTTACAGAAAGTTTTGTATCATTATTCCTCTGAATTAAAGCAAAACTGAAATATAAAACTTGGTCACAATATAAAACAGACATCAAGGAGTTCATTTTTAGTTAAAACTTAATTTCAACCAAAAATGTAGTTACTGCAGTTAGGCTTTGTAGGGCAGTATAGTTAAAGCAAGTCCTGGCATTAGCTCCTTAAGCATCATTTTAAGCATCACTCTTTAAGACATTTTTTACTTTATATATAGTTTTAGGTACAGAGACACCAGATATATGTCAGCTCATGAGATGATTAATGGGAGAGGGAAAAAACTAAGTTTTAAGTTCAGGGACTCGTTCTCTTGTCTTCGATTTTTCTTGACATATTAGATCATTTGAACGTTTATTGAAATGCAACCATGTGAACAGTTTGCAGGGAAAATCAATATTTGGTGGAGCTTTTAGACATCTGAAATGTAGACTCTGACTATACTGCTTTTTCTAAGATATCAGAACCCAAAATGATTGGAAACCACTGGCTTAGTCTTTCACAAAGTGTTGTATTTTAAAAGCTTGCTATATCATCTATTATGTCAAATCTTCATCACAAAAATAACTCCAAACTAAAGCTGTCAAAGACATGTAGTGAAGCGTAGTGCAGTATTTTCCTCTGTAGCTCAGTTGAAAGTAAAATGGAAAATGGACTAAAATGGAAACACTCAAAGAACAAGCACCACAAAATCATACTCAAGTACAGTACTTGAGTAAATGTACTTTAGTTACTTTCCACCATTGGAGTTTAGATCTACACACAAAAGTTACTCGAGAGCAAACACAGCACGCATGATGCCAGATATTATAAAATCATGACGTTTCTATACTTCAAAAATACTCCAGGGGCTCTTACATAATCATGACAGACAACATCTAAAACCCACACACCTACACAATGCAGATTCTCACACATCACAATATTAACTCTGGTTGATCATATTACACTGAAAAAAAACCCCTGTAGATTTTACAGTGAAAAACTGCTAAAACATGACAGTAAAAGACCGTAAAATGATAAATGGGCTAATTCAGTTTCAGTAACAATGAAACACTGTAAATGTATATATCAGCCAAAACAGTATTTTTTTTTTTTTCATTATTCCACTGTAAAATACACTGGCACCGTGTTTGTAACAAAAGTATTCTGTTATGTATACAAGCATCACTGTAATTTTTGCATTTATCTTTCGTAAAAAATACTTTCTCACTGTACTAAACACCATATCTCTAACAAAAATATACTGTAATATTTAATGGTAAAATCTTTGATTTAAGCTTCATTTATAAAGTATTTTCTTGTCAATTATATAGCAAAACTTTTATTTAACTTTTTATTTATACTTCAATGCAATCTACAACGTGAAATCAACCGTGCCAATATCTTTTTAACGTAATATTAAAAAAAGTTCTACTGTATTTATTACAGTAAAGTTCTGCCAACCACAGCTGCCGTTTTTTTTACTGTAAAAACAACAGTTTTTTTACAGTGTAGCATGACACCAACTGGGGTTCTTTGTGTTGTTGCATGCCAGCAAAAAGTTCTCACAGTGACTCCTGGAGTGTAAGTAAGAGTGTAAAAGGACAGATGAGTCCAGTTTGTCCGTATCCATCCCTGCTGCACCTATCCTCACCTGCAGCACATGTCAGTGCCACGAACAAATGAAGGGCAATGTGAATGTGTGTAGATGGAGAGAGAGGGAGCGTGTGGGCCACTGACTTCCCATAATGCAGTGCGTCACTCAGAAATAGAGCAGGGAAAGGCAGGGACCCCTGGGATGGTAGGACAGAGCTAAGAAAAGAGCTCCTCTGCTCTCATTTAAACAGGGACAGGTGCTGGAGGAGGAGAGAGGTAGGCCAGACTAAAGACAGAGAGGGGAAACAGAGAGAGAAAATAAAAACTGTGTGTATACAATGTCTGTTTTCATGAACGCTCATTCAAATATGGCATGTCAGTTACAACGCTTCAACCGCCACCGCTAACCTCCACTCTTAACATCAGACATGCCGTTTAGCCTTTTAGATGGCATCCATTTACCGGCAGAAATTTAATGCTTATGTCCCAGATCCATTAACCTAAAAAAGACAATTATGCTTCATCAGTTTGCAGCCTCATTTTCCCTTCGTGAACCTCCTTTTTTTAAGTAATTACCGGGAGGACGATGAGGTTTTTCTTTCTTCTCCTTCTTCTTCTTCATGGACCCTCTCCCCAGCAGCAAACCTAAGCAATCCATCGTTTAATTAATACGACCCCTTTTTTTCCTCTCCAACGCATGTAATTTCCCAAAAGACAAGTCTTTGTGCTGAATCATACATGTGTGTTATTAAAACGTGGCAATTAGGAAGGTATCAGAAGTTGATAAGAGGGGAGAACGATATTTGATTTCCTCTGGCTGGTGAGGCTGAACTGTAAGCACTTCACATTCCTGTCCAGGTTCTAACAGACCACACAGAATAATCAGCCAAATGGCCCGAGGGGGAGTTTATTTATATTGTTTACCTGAGGACAGGGTGAAGGGAAGCCATAGCAGATATAAAATGCATGTCTGAGCAACATATATTTGCTGGATTTAGGCAATTATTCAGTTTGTAGTCTACAAACTGTGACATACTAGGACAGCAGAGTGGAACACACCCCACTCACACTCACCTGAGGA
Organism: Centropristis striata; assembly: GCF_030273125.1. Classification (NCBI taxonomy): domain Eukaryota; kingdom Metazoa; phylum Chordata; class Actinopteri; order Perciformes; family Serranidae; genus Centropristis; species Centropristis striata. Next base: position 28,980,722 of record NC_081529.1, on the reverse strand, counting down.
CACTGAAGGCACAGACCGACCATACCAGTGACTCGTAAACAGGCTAATTACCAGAATTCCATTTCCTTCAGTATATGGCCCATATAAATGCTTTACTATTCTGTCAGTGCATCAGATTCAGGTGGGACAAAGGTACATAAAAATGGGTCTCTTAAACTAAACCTCTAGGCGTCCTGGTCTTTTTTTTTTTTTTCCCAGATTAAATCCAAAACTGTTTTTTATGCCTGTGAACTCTGACAGCTATATTGCAGGGCTGTCACTTTTATTCAAAATACCATTTGAACACAGAAAAACACAAACTATAATCATCTGTTCAAATTAAAATTGCACAGTAAGCATAACAGGCCGTGCCTTGTGCTCCAGTGGGCGGTGTTTCGAAAAACACACTGTCAACTGAGAGGGCAGCATGACATGCAATGGGTACAGCTGTGCACCACTCACCCTGATGGGATAAGATTCCTGTCATTGTTCTATGGCGTGGCTCAGGTTAAACCCTTTGTTAAACGTGAACCGATACATCGGATGAATGGCATAAAACCTTCTTTTGCCTTTTTGGACATTCAATTGGAATTTGAATAGAACTTAAAAATAATTATAGGAATAAGCAACAATTCCTTCAGTAAATTGTTGAAGTGCAGCCACAATTTAATAAAACAATACAACAGTAAAAAGCAGTAGTGCGATCGCCGCTTAAAAATTACTCATTTGGTAAACAGAGATAAGAAAGAAGCAATATAGCTCACTGGTTAGTGACCTCAAGCAATTATTTTGGATACAGTGATTGTTCTTTCTAGAACTAGTGATGGAAGTAGCAGAAAAAAATGGCAGAATGTAGCCTACAGATTGGTCAGAATGTAGCCTACAGATTGGGCAGGAAGTAGCCTACAGATTGGGCAGGATGTAGCCTACAGATTGGGCAGAATGTAGCCTACAGATTGGGCAGAATGTAGCCTACAGATTGGGCAGAATGTAGCCTACAGATTGGGCAGAATGTAGCCTACAGATTGGGCAGAATGTAGCCTACAGATTGGGCAGAATGTAGACTACAGATTGGGCAAAATGTAGCCTACAGATTGGGCAGAATGTAGTGTACAGATTGGGCAGGATGTAGTGTACAGATTGGGCAGAATGTAGCCTACAGATTGGGCAGGATGTAGTGTACAGATTGGGCAGAATATACAGCTTGTGTAGCAAGTGTTGTTATAAATTCACTGATGGATGACATAATATGGTGACAGATTAGTGAGTAGGCTTGCACACTCACAGATACCTGATATAGCATTTTAGGATGTATCTGAGGCATACGGTGTAAAACTGCCCAACAGTAACATCAGCTTGTAACATAAGACAGCAGAGGCATCAAGTCTTCTGATTGGTTGGACTACAGTTGTTATAATAAAGATGAAGGAGCTCTTAGAACGGCAACAAATCAAAATAGTAGGAATTTCACGAGGAGTTAAAACCTGTGGATTGCCTATTGGCCTAAAGGCCTGGTCATAAATAACAAGCCTCTTAGTTCTAAGGAACATAAACACAATGGAGCGGAGCTGGTCGGTGGAGATTGTCGTAAATTTATCTAGCTCCACAAACCCTACATTTCCTGTATTTCCCTAGAAGGGCTGAAAAGCCACACATGTCACTGAGGTAAGTGCTCACTCCTTCTTCACCAAGAGGGATAAAAGAAGAGGAGGATGGCAGAAACAGAGGGAGAGAAGGGAGAGAGAGGGAGGGAGGGCAGGTGTGTGTGTTAGCATGTGTATGTGCATGCATGTGTGCGTGGGAGGCAAAGTGACAGGCGATGATTAGCCCAACCAGAGGAGGATATGTGGGAGGGAGTGTGTGGGAGTAGTGGGGCTGGCGAAAGAGACTCTGTCTCTTTAGGCAGAGATATACACAAGTGGATTAAAAGAGCACTCATACTGTATAAACACATAGAAATGACAGGAGATTTATGCACAGAAAATGCACATAAGCATGCAAGTATAATAGGCATGAACACATGTATGCACATACAGTACATAGCCACAAGGGTGGATTCCTGTGGGAACATACTAAAGGAAAGACTAAAGCCAGGGTATGTTGATTTGTCGATAATAAAAAAGGCAACAGAGGGCATTATTTCAAGTAATTTCATTCCCTACTTTAAGCATAATGTTTATGTGTGTGTATGTGAGGGAGATAAAAAGGGAGGAGGGAGGAAGAAAGAGATGGAGAGCAGCTGCCGACTCTTAGATGTGTAGGTGGGACCATTTGCAGCCCGTCTCTTGCTGAGGCTCTATGGAATTAACAGGCTTTAAAGAGGTGCAGCAAGAGCTCAAACTCATACATGTACATGAACGTGTGAACATGTGCAAGTACAGATCAACCACCTCAATAACTCTTAAATCAGTCACATCAGTTAGAGTTATGCTAATGTTATTAGTTTTGAGTGAAAAAAAACAATGAATGTAGTGTTTGAGGTCATTCATATACCCAACATGGGGTATAGGCCTGTCACGATAATCCCATTTTGTTGGATGGCATATTGTCCCAGAAATAACTGCGATTAACAATATAATTTTTATTTTAAGACAATTTAATGACACTGATATAATGATGATGATAAAGCATAATAATGCAAGTACACCCAGTCAAAGATCAATAAAATATTTTTTCTGTTAATTGGTCTTAGTCATTGTGAAAAAACTCTTAAGCGATCCACCCAAGTCTTAGAATGGTAGGGAAATCCCTGCTGGCTTTATGGTATCATGTTGGTGGCATTCTTACGAGAACAAACACGCATGTAGCCACAACAGGTGCTACTGTATGATCATACAAAGCTTGCTAAATCAATATTGTAATTAATATGCTAGGCCTTACTCGGAGGAGAAAATTAAAATCTGTAATTTAGTCTGGGTGGAGTTAAATGGGACAAGCAAGCAAGCAACAACCATCACCCCTCAGACCAAAAACATACCTCTCGCCAAGCTTTAAAGACATATTATGCAGGAATTTATGCTTAATTTTTGTAAACACAATTTTGGAACTTGTCCTCTCCTTGCATAAGTGAAAGAAAACCCCAAATTAATTCTCGTTTTGGAACAAGCTTCGTTCACTTGGCTTTTTGGAAGAGTTTAATATCCCCTTAGTGTTATTTTTTAAAATCTCCATTAACAGAAACATTAAAAGCAAGTGAAATTAGCTGGGACACCGTATTACCGTGGGGAAAAAATGACTTATTTACTTACTTTATTCAAAGAGAAAAAAATACCATCAAAAACTTTGCATGGCAACATATGAGATTAACTACAAAAGGGAGGGTTTTTTATTTATTCAGAGGCACTGTTCTCTTTTGCAGGAACACCCTGATCACATTCAGACAGTTACACTGTAAAGGGGCTTGCTCCAGGGCACCTCAGTGGTGGTAATGAGGGCCAAGCGCTGCTCTCTCACTGTCCCCAACCAGATTTATCTTCAAAACATATCTCACATCTATATTCTATGTGTTGTCAACCTTAGAACACGAGCGGTTTGTTTGGCTAACCTCCAGCACTCGCTTTCCCTCCAACCTCTGGTTATTTCTGTGCTCTACCACCGGTCAAACAGGAAACTCTAAGCTTTGGGACTCATCCCTGCGCACGGTTTGACAGGAGGTCAGGGCACTGGCGCCGACCTCAGGGTGGGGACCCGAGAGCAGGTGGCTGGAAAATAAAACAACACCAGTGCTTCCCTTGGGAACCACAGTGGCATGCAGGGGAGTGCTGGGTATAAGCTGATGCATTATACTGGGGAATGGCAATGAACAACAAGGGCTAATATCTTTAGCTACACAACAACAATTTGTTATACAACTTACAACTGCACAGAGCGATTCAGTCGAACACAGACAAAAACAGACAGATGTAAAGACAGAAAGGATGAGTCATTTTATATCCAGTCCTGGCAGATCTTCCTCCAGGCTGAGCTTTTGAAAATGGAATCAGTTTTCAGTTCCCTTGTCGTACTTGTGACAAAAGGTGAGTAAACTGATATTCTTCCACACACACACCATTTAAAAAATTGCCATGGCAATATCATACACTGTATAAAGTGGACGTAGCAACAATGACGTCATTCATTGGTTTGGAAAACCATTTTTTAAGTCTCAAATTTAGCATTTTAGACATTGCTGTCGTGTTTTTGGAGCCAGAAGTGATTGTATTTGGATGAGAGGCTGGAACTATCATCTTCCATCAGTAACTAGGGAACATGCTTCACAATTAAGCATACTTTGTTACATTTAAATTAAAGTTAACTTTGAATAAGACAGCTTTGCTTGTAAATTACAAGCATAATAAAGATGTTGGTCATAGTATGTTATAATTAATGCTTTAGACTGAAAATAACTGTGGCTCTGTTGAAAGCATGCTGCCTCTGTTTAGCTAGAAAACAGAATAGTTAGAATTTGGCTCGTCCTAAGAGCAAGCCTTGCCATATCTGATCATTATAAGGCCACTTTCTCTGAAAATGTACTTAGATATCAGCCGGATAATCAGCTAACTGCCATTTATCTGGCTCCAAACTATCATTTCTATATCAACCTTTAAAAATCCACTATAGAGAGCAAACAAAATGACATATTTTTGTGAGCCAAAACCGGAAGTCGCATCGTCATGGGCTCAGAATTCGCCTATGGAATTTTTGCATTGGATTTTGGATCATTGCAGAAAATAAGCCCTTTGGCATGAATGCAGCTGACAGAAGTAGAAAGCTAACATTTTGCTATAGCCAACGACACCATGGTTGCATGACTTGATCACGAGCGTTAGCTTGTCTCCGACAAGCTAACCAGCTGTTTTGACAAGATAGCGAAACTGTAGCCTAATAAACAGTTTGTTAACCTAATCTACAATTGGCAAGAGTTTGCAAAAGCACTGAAAAACATGACTAGAGGCTGTGAGGGGGACTAGTGAGAGAGTTCCCGTCCAGCATGATGACATTTAATGTCCCTGACAGCCACTGAAATCTCATTTATCCACTTGTTAGCAACCGCCTTAAGAACACATAAAAACTTAAAAATTCCCAATTTGGGTATTTACAAGTGTATTTTATGTCATGCAACAAGTGTGAATATCTCTTCAGCTTGTGTTAACCACAGACCTTATTTCAGGCATCTAACCAAAAACCCATTTAAAATCCTCATTGTGCTTAAGAGGATAGACCCCAAAGTGCTAAAATGCTAACATGCTTCCTGGTTTAAGAACTCATTCCTGTGGCGCCCTATTGGTCAACCTGTACTTCTTTATAATCAGGCTCCTTTTTTGCAATTATTAGAGGGACACCCTGCTGGCCATTATAAATAATGTAGGTTAGGGCAGTTCTACATTGGCTTTACTTTTAAGGTCTGAAAATTACCGCCTGGCCAATATGTGTAACAACGAGGGCTAGTCGACCAGCACACACTGCCAATGACAATACATAATCTTTCAAAAAATTCCTTGCTGTTAGAGCCCCAGTGTTGAGCGGTGCAAGGAGAGATTAGATCAGCTGTCAGTCAGATAGCGTACATGTTTCGTGACAAGTTCAGCTGAGGATGTCTGGAAGAGCTCGCTACTGTAAGTGAGGCTCAGTTCAACACGAAAATACTGCTGTATCAATAGAAAACCTCTCAGAGATAGAGAGATAGAGGGAGAGAGAGGGGCCGCTTACTGAATAAAACATCCTGAGAGCACTTTCATGTCAGTCCCTGTTGGCTGGGCTGGAGGAAACCCAAACTAGATCTCAGCTCCGCTGCAACAAAGGCCCCGTCAAATCAACTGCTACTTCCACGCAGATCAAGCAGCGGAAAGCACAATCAGCGTAAAGGGAATCTCTTCAAACAGGAGCTGATTTCCCATGGGCTGGTGACAGCAAATACAGATGCACTCAGAGACACCAATCACCTAGGAAACAACTCCCTATGAGAGGACCAGGTGTTGGTTGCCAATTGACCTCTATGTTTCTAACCAGAACACACACACACACACACACACAAAATTGGCATGATACACACATCACATAAAGTGCAGCACTTCCAACATCCTAATACATTTTTCCGCACAGAATCAATACATACCACACTGCAAACTCCTAACCAGTGAAAATACTTTTTCCAGAAAAAATCATCAGCTCGGATGAAAACATGTTACCATCATCTATATATTGTTGTAAATAAATGATGTTCGGCTCCCACCTTGCTGGGCTGACTGCAATCATTACTGTAGCCTATTTCTACCTCTGATGACATTCCTCTGATAAAAGGAGGCTATAAATTGAAAAGTTATTTCCTCCCGGACACAATCTCAAACAACAAACTTCTTCAAAACTAAAATGATTCAGTGAGAAATTCTAATTAAAAAAATCACCTCCTGTATCAACCCACACATCTCTGAATGCAACTTAGCTTCCCCTGCCACTTTTTACACAGAAAGCTGATGTAAATGACACAAGTATGTGTGTGTGTGTGTGTGAGTGTATAGAGGACTTCTGCTGTTGTTGTAGGCCAGTGCGGCCAACATAATGAAAGAAAGAAAACAGATCAGGTGTGTGTCAGTCACTTACCCAAATCTTTTGATCCTTGGCTCTCACTGGCAAGTTCACCCATTCTGACCAGAGCATCAAAGTAGCCTTTGGCAGCAAATGTCACATCTAGAAACAGCAAGAACAAAAAAGAAATCAGGATGTTACAAGTAACAGTGCAGTGTGTCTCTTCAAATTTTGAAAATATAAATTGTAATACATCTTAGCTTTGTGTAAACATAGTCGTCACAGCAGTCTGGCCAGTGACGCTTTGCACTCTTCCCTTTTCCTCAGATGCTTTCTGAAGCAGTGAATCACAGCTTCTCACCGTCAGAAAATAAGCAAGCAACACTGATGTGGCTACGTAATTACATCATCTTGCTGGCATTCTGTTTGCTTGATTGCAAAGAGGAAATTATTTTCTGACAGATAACCCGTGCTCGATAGGGATGCCACACAAAATGTGTTTCCTGTTATATTCTGTTTATAGCTTGGTGTTATAATAAGAAGGAAAGTTGTTATCACCACAAAGAGTATGTGAGAAAGTTTAATATTGGGGAGGATTGATGGGGTTTATGTCCCCATACACTTCACACCCAGTGAAGCCTGAATTAATGTTTTCTCAAACTCTTTTTTTAGTTACATTTTCATCAGCTTGTCTATCGCCATGTCTCTGATACACATTACAGTGAGTGATTCAGCTTTTATGTGTATTTATATGTCTGGCGTTTGAGTCAATATTTGGGCTTTTTTTTTATTCCTGGTCTCTTTTTGATCTATGACCAAATGGACCACATAAATTCAATATTTGCCAACCAGTAGCTGTGGGAAAACATTGTTGTCCCATCAAGGAAACAGCAATGTCACGCTGTTAACCACATGCTGTTCGCCACCACTGGCCTTTTCCTCCTTCCATTCCTTTTCATCTTTTTTTGTCAATATGTCTGAACACTGGACAGCAGGGCGACACGGTGACTTGGGGAGACTGTTGATTAGTACTTGGATCAAGCCAAATACACCTGTATAGATAGGGCTTCAACCTTGCAGAGGGACACCCCTGCTGGGGTCCCCTTCACATGGAAGACTCGCTTAAAAGCAGGTGTGACAACACCTTGCTGAGTGTTCGGCGGCAACCTCCGGGTCTGTGCAAGAGGCAAACCAGGAAGTGCCTTAAGCTGCATTCTACCAAAAATTCCAGCAGGGGGCACCGAGTGTGGCTGCAAAAACATTTCTGTCCATTCACTTCAATGCAAAATGTGATTAATTACCTCAGAATTTTTGACAACACTATAGTCTCAATCGCTAGTAAAAAAATCTTCTTCAAGACAATTTGATGTTAATAGTTCAAATAATGGCTCTATTTAGAAGAAAATAGAAGATAAAGAATCATATGATTTGGAGCGTGGCTACCTTTGATTGACAGGTCACTAACAAGGCGAGCAGTCATCAGGAGAGAAGCAGAACAATGTGTATCCATGGCAACATGTCAATAAAGTCATATATACGTTATATTGATATAAAAAAGAACGTTTAGGGGTTTGGTCTCATAACTTTGACCCTTTCACTGTGTTTTCACTTAATGACATTTTATTTGAACATTTTGTTCAGTAAAAATGTCTTGTTCAGCGTTTGGTTGGACTAACAGACACTCCAAGGAGTCGCTGTTCAATTTTCTTCGGTAAGAAACGTACATTTTCTTTCTGTTTTTTGCCAAAACTAACATCCCAGTTAATGCTAACATGAATTAGCAGCAGCTTCTCTCAGTCAGGTTGAGGTGTAGAGAGGCTGTAGTCAGTGATCAGATCCCTCTAGCTCCTCCACAATCCAAATATGGTCTGCTCCCCGTATTGGAAACAAGATGGCGACGAGTATAACGCTGAACTCGATGCTTCCAATGGGCAGCCCACAAACCAATGGGTGACGTCACGGTGACCAAGTCCATTATTTATATACAGTCTATAGCCCTGACATAAAACATCGGTCATGTGATAAGGGACACCCTATCACAACCGGCAGATACCTTTCCAACATCAATCCAGGGAAAATATGGAAGTAAAATTAACATTTTAGTGCTACGGAGCTTAACGATCTGTACCACAGACAATTTTTTAATAAACTCTTTAAAAAAAAAAAAAAACCTTGAAAATGATCAGCTCCTAATTTACAGGTAGCAGGTCTGCATGATTAGCACTGATGAAAGGTCTAATAATGTAACAGGAGTTGCCTTTTTAAGCTTTAATAATGGGGTAACCTAATTGCGCAAATAATCTGTTTTTACACTGATTTACAGGAGAGTCCAAGGGTCACTAGGCCAGGATGTATGCACACACATAATAATTGACCTCTGCTCTAGATCTTCAGGGTGCACAAAAACAATCAGCGATGTTAATCCTAATCAGCAACCATATCTCTTCTTCTCTCTCGCTGACTAAATAAAGATCAAGAGAACTCCTGGCTGCCCAGATCAATATCCACCTCAGTCCCCATTATTCCAACTGCTGCTGTACTGGCCAACAAAGGTCACACAGGGCAAAGTCAGCTTCCAGTGATTTCTGCCTGACTGCCATACAGCCTGCCAATCGGCCCATCTCCAGTGAGTAATGGCCGCTACTTTTAGAGGTGAATTCAACAGCGGTCCAGGTGACAGATGGGCCCTGTGCCTGCAGACAGCTGCCAGGTGAGAGACACATTTACAACAATAGCCTGGCAGGGGCAGGCTAATTCTAGCAGACAGATGCAGCTATGTGATAGAGGAAGTCTCCCAGGCTGGAAGCCTCGCAGCTCCGCTCGGAGGCTGAGGGACATATGCTAATGCTAATCCCAATTACAGCTGAGTCAACGGCAGAAGACGGCGTGCTTTTCCTCCTTCCTCGCTCTTGCTGGGGGAACACCTACGAACTGAGAGCAGAGCCTCCAGAGCATCACAGCTTATTTCTCTTCATTATGCCAAAAAGACCCCCAGCTTGCCTTGATGTGGAAAGTGTGTGTGAATGGGTGTGCGTCTGCACATGGAAGTTTGCAAATGTGTGGTGAGGGGTTGTGTGAGTGGGATGGTGGGAGCTACGGCAGATCTTCAAAGTGATCTCCAAGCAACCGATTTTTTTCTTCTTTTCTACAGCTGCAGCATGCGAGGGAGTGTGTGTGCAGCTGAAGGGTGGCTGAGTAGATAAGCTGGATCTATATGGATACTTTACTCCTGTCTAATGAAATGTGTAGCGAGGGGTTCGCAGAGACAGACGGAGAGGATTACCGGATCTCTGATTGCAAGGCAGACAGACAATTGGTAGGGGAGGGGCTCATCTCAGAGCTACTGATCCATCACTCATACTTTACTCCAGAGAAGAGGTGGAAGAGCCGCACATTCCTAAATCAGGACTCCGATCATTTCCTGCACCTACATTGTCCTCATCATGCTGCCGTGGGACTTGTATAATAAATTCCAGGCTGTGTTTGGTAGGCAGTTGGAGTCACTCAGTTGTATGCATCTGTTGCTTTTACACTTACCAAAACGCTGCTAGATTTAGCGACTCACTGCTGTGTTGAAAAACCTGGAACGAGCCCATATCCAGCTCCAGCAGGCCTACCCATGAAGCCCTTTTTGGCTTTTCTGGTGTTGAATAATTTCAGTGATTGCACCATATGGATGGAAGTGTGCCCTCCCATTCCCCTGCCCTCGCAAATCAGAGCCTCTTAGTCCCTTGGGTCGAGCCAATCCTGCAAAGTGGGTCTTTAATGGCTCAGCGAGTCCCTACCAGTCTGTCTCCTACCTACACCGAGGCCAGGATTAGTTATTGTGTGTGTCAGGGGAAAGAAGCACAGGCTTGAGGAGGGGGAGAAACACTAATTGCTGGATTAGTTGGACGGAGGGGTTTCTGCCTTGTGTTTAAGCTGAGGGGCATTTTGGGGGGGAAAGTTTTAGGACTTTCTTACAAAGTCAGAGAAATGAAAAACCTTCAGAAGCATGATTCATCGCTGTAAGTGTTCAGGGTGCCACAAATCCACACGTTTTCCTTTGTGAATCTGACTGCTGACAGAGAGCTATATTCACTTCTGTATCAGATTAGATGCCTTTTGTGTTTGTCTGAATGCACATCATGCCCACTATAGAATACATGCTGTGGCAGAGGCCCCGCATGATAAGGCCTGCCCATTTGACATGTTGAAATATTGTCCTTTAGCAGTAGAAAAAGAAAGAAAGGTAGATAGATATATACAGGGAGAAAGAGAGAGAAAGAGACAGGCAGAGTGCTGGTTGGCTGTGTGCCTAAACCTGCAGTGAACAGGGAGCACAGAGAAAATAAATGAGGAAAAAAAGGACTTACTGGCAAGGGCCTTCTCATAGTTCTTCCCCATGGCAACAAAGTTCCGTAAGCAGGGGTTGAACTGCTCCATGATGGTCTGAAAGAGAAAACAAGAGATAAATGGGAGGTAGAGGTTCACTTATCAGCAGAGCGGGGTCAAGGGCAGAGAAGAAAGACTTACACCTTGCTCTATTCATTCTCTATCTGTCGCTTGGTTTCTCTCTGACGTACACAAACCACCTTCAGCTGCACAAAATCTGTCTCCCACAGAACAAACAGCCATCGACAGAATCTCTGGACACAGTAAGTGTTCGTCTTGAATGTTAATGAGGGTAGGAATGGCTTCCTCCACCCACATCCTGCCCTCTCATAGAGAGAAATAGTCCAGGTGGGATGAGGTGGGAGAGGTTGGGCTTGGTGATGGTGGTGGAGGAGTGGGAGAGACACTCTTGGACTAAAAAAGGGACTGTGAAATTTGCATCGAGGGATGCAAGGAGTTACCCTGGAGCATTACATGACGGACACAAAGGCTCATTATGGCTGAATAGAGAACAGAGTAGTGTAGGAAATACAAATGAACATACCATATGATGCTGCTGGCCATAATAAATCAGCATCTAGATTTAAAATTACTGCTAAAACATTATATCGTTTTATATAATAGAGAACAGATTATTGGGTTGATTAAGAAATATGTCATATGGCTATTTTATTTTTATTTAATATTTATTCAAATTGTCATAAACTGACACTTAATATACAGTTATATTTATTTAGCTATTTATTTTATTTTTATTTATTATTTAAATGATCAGCAATGACCAATACTAAACATACCCTACCATTTACTTTATTCATTTTATTTCCTTTTATTTAAATGGTCAGCAATCGACTGATACTGAATAGACAATAATGATGTTTATTTAGCCATTTATTTTTATAAATTTATTCTTTATTTTCGCAGTTAATTTCTGGAACTAGTTGACAATGTAAAACAATGTATATATAATGTATAATAATAGTTATATTGTATTAAATTAGGTTATTTGTTTAAAATATAAAAAAGGCACCCTATCATTGCACATATGACATAAGGGATATTTTTAATTCCAACTCAAAACTGCACTACATCAGTATGAAAAATCCTATATCAGTCAGACTTCTAACATGAAATGATCTAAATTTCATTATAACAAGAGTGAGCAGATATTTTTGCCATGACATCAGCAATATGCTGCGTTACTGTAGAGATACAGTATCACACCACACTGCAGGAAGAGTAAATGCAGAGAATGCATGACGCCTGACATCTCCCACCATCATCGTTTCCTCCACCTCTCCTTCCTCCTCCTCCTCCTCCTCCTCCTGTGCTCCTCCAGGGCTTCCTCCAATTAACCGGTCCCCAGTCAGCGAGTCAGGAACAGCCAGGGGACAGAGAGACAAGCACAACACTGCTGCAGCAGCAGTCCCTACACAAGCCATCAATACTGCAGGAGAACACTTAATAATCTACTTCTAGCCCGGATCCAAACTGTGGCAGACTAATATGGCAAGGTGCCACTAGTGTCAACCTGAAACAACCCTGGCAGCTCATCCTGAAAATCATATGCTTCTTATCTTCAGTCAGACATCAGCATTTTTGCTCTTTCCTTCATCTCGCTGTCTGTCTTTTGTTTTTAATGAGAGCCAAGATTTGGATAGGACGGTATATGTGTATGTGTGCGTGTGGTGTGCATCGCATCAGGAGTCGAAGTTCAAGTGGCTTGAACGAAGCACAACCCACCTACAGTAGAAAAACCAGTGAGTCAGACATAAACCACTGATAGTTTCATTACCAACAGTAACTATTCTACTACACCTCTCTGTGACTACGCTTGCTACTAAAGCAGGTGCAGAAAAAACTGGAATGGACTACAAAAATAGAGACACAAAGACAAATGAAGTCACCACCAATTGTATATAGTTTAACCAATCCTTTTGTTAATCAACACACGAAAGGCTATGTTTAAATTTTCCAGTCCAAAGTTTAATGGGTTCTTCCTTGGCCCATGCTGCATCCTTCCATCCAGTTTCACGGGCCAGTAGTAAAACCAACATAACCTCTTTTGTGGAGGTAACGGCATCAAATCCTGACATTTGAGAAGCAAATGGTACCAGCTAAAGTTTGGCATTTCTGCCTGAAACTCTACTAACATGACTAACAATTTTAATCTGAATAGACTAAATCTGTACATTGTTGCAGCTCTGATTGTATCCATAGTTTGCTGGATTTCAGAAGCATAGTAACCCGGAAAAACTGTGTTTGACACTATTGGCTGTCAGCTTGCCACTGGCCTTTGGTTACTTTATGACATATAAGAAAAGGGACAGCAACGAGCAAAACATGCACCCCAAAATAAATACATTTTTAATATATACTGAACTACAGCCAGATAAAGCTGCATGTATGTGCATCTACCTGTGTTCGTGCAGGTAATTGTTTTAGAAACGATGACAATGTTATATTGTGAACTTTAATTTGAACTCTCTTCCATAGCTTGCCAGCTAAATCTGGATGCATCTTTAAGCTGGATGGAAAATTATACTTCGAAGCCTGTACAACATACACCTTGATAAGTGATGCATCCAGTTCACTAGTTCAGTGTTGTAATAGTTACTCATACCAACAGTAATAAAGCTTTTATTCTTCATTATGAGGCTGACATATAACTTCATCTTAATCATTGAAAATGTAAGGGGACTCAAAATGGCAACCATATTTTCAGTTTTGGCAAGCAAAAGGTGATACCTGGTTGCAAGGCTGAAAAAAGTGTTATTAAAATATTTTAACTCATGCCATAAATTCTAGTCAATGTGTCAGAAAATGCAAATGTGTAAAGCGAGTGAGCAGAAAGACAGGTGTTCTTCAGGTTCCCATGGATATTGGCTGGCTGAACTCAGGTCACTGTGCTCCCTGTTAAGTTCCTGTCTGTTAACTGGGTCTAGCCCTCCAGCAAAATGAACTTGCAGCAAGTCTGTGCAGTGGCTCAGCAGCTCTCGGGAACACAGTGAGCTTCTGGAGAGAAACTTCTTTTCAAAACACAACAGTTGTTCCTGAAGGAAGAAATGTTCTCCGGAAAAAAAATAGGGAGCACATTAATACTGCAGACTCGTGAATACACAGCTTATTGCTTTTTACTGAGGGCACCGTGTCAGCTTATTGTTTTACATAAACTATTCCAAAGCTACCGTGAAGAGACGGCAGAAGGAGCATTATAAAGCGATCCGACGGCAACTCCTTTTTTAATCAGCTCCCTTTATTTACCATACGGCTCGGTTAGGCTAATATACCAGAAGAATAGGAGCGTAATTGGGGAGAATCCCATCTTCAAGCGTACACGGCTCTTGTATAAAAAGGTATCCCCTCGCTCTCTGCCTCCGGGAAGATAAAAGACTAACACATCCCTCAGGACCTCGCTAAGGAAATGTTTATACCTAAGTGTTTCTCCGCTCTGCCTCATTCTGATGTAATATGCGTCTCATAGATGAGCATGGGGTGACATGTGCAACACACATTCGTGCATCATCGTGCACTCACGCACACACCTACATTAATACAAGGCTTTATAATAAAGAGTGGTGGTGTTTCAATCTGGTGGGAGGATTACATAACAAAGCAAAGCCCTGTGCAGCATCATTACAGCACACTCTCCCACTGAGGAGGCCAAAGGTAGCTGACACACGCCTGGCCGCCTTTCTCACACACACACTCACACACAGGCTGACCTACTGCCACTGAATATATACAGAAGATACATCCAGTTATGGAACATAAAGAATTAGATGATTAGATATTATATAAAAGGGACATAAATTGCAGCGACATGCAGCTAAGGGGAAGTTAAGAGTGAAAAAAAGAAAAACAGTGAGGTAGTTTCTTTCTTCATCTCTTCCCATTGTTGCTAAATTTGTCATCCCAGTTCTCTTGTACTACATTGTTACCCTAATTGTGGCAGCTAATTGGGAAACGGGGCCAGGAGGCACTTGAAGTTGTGTGACAGGAAGAGAGAGAGACAGACACACGCAAAGAAAGACCAAAAGGGAATATATATATATATATATATATATATATATATATATATATATATATATGAATGAGAGAGAGAGAGAGAGAGAGAGAGAGAGAGAGAGAGAGAGAGAGAGAGAGAGAGAGAGAGAGAGAGAGAGAGAGAGAGAGAGAGAGAGAGAGAGAGAGAAAAGAAAACTGCAAGGATGGAATATTTCGAGAATTACGAGCAAAGGTGTGTAAGTAATCATGTAGCGTGTATCCCTTCCCATTCATATGGTCCTCTGTATCATCTTTCAATTAAAGAAATAATGAAATGAGAAATATGTCACGGCTGAAGAAGTGTAATCTTTTCCTTTCCAGAGAAGGAGAAGCTGTCCATTCCGCGACTGCCGGCACGAGGACTGAATGAATTCATTATCAGCACTCGGGGCACAAATTAAAGCAGACAATTAAAAAGAGGGCAGAGAAATGTCTCCTGTAAAATGAATCAAATCTGCCTGACACCAATTTGTGCAGGGAGGTAAGACGGGGAGAGTATGGAGTAGTCGGGAGCACAATCAGAAAGGCTGCAGATAAGGAAAAACACCGGATTAAAATGAATTTCTCCTCGGCGTGGAAGTAGCAAATAAGGTCAGTGTATATTAAATAGATTGCTGATTCAAACTACAGATTATTCATCCATCTCGGTTCTGCCACACATACACACACACACGCAGTAATTACATGCAATGGGGGTAATTTCAAAGTAACACCAGCTGATTAGAACCAGAGGGAATCACGCGCAATCAGAATCCAGGATGCCATCATCATCTGTTCCTTCACACCTTCCCCTCCCTCCCTCCTCCCTCCTTCCTTCCTCATCGTCCCCTTTCCTCCACAGCAACCAGCCGCGGGCCTGAAAACGACCAGGATCAGATGAGCACTGAAGCCGCCAATTACTGTATTTGTGAGGACTGTAGGGGCACGTCATGTGGTGACAGGCAGCACAGGCAGACGAGCCTAATGATGTAATCAGGGAGGCACGTAAAGAGAGAGGATAATGTGCCGATGGACTTATGAAAACCGTCTTTCCTTTCCTAATAAGGTGCAGTGTGTGTTTATGATGGGTCTCAATCAGCTGCATGACAGCTGAGACCTTTAGCATAAACCAATTACTGCGGCAAAAGAAAATAGTCAGGGCGCTGTGTAATCTCCTGTCTGCTTGACTCCACCAATGAAGAAGAAGGAGGAACCAGGAAGAGGAACTTCAGTATCTCATTTTCTCATCACCTCAGCTAAGCACTCTCCTGAGGGAAACCCTGTAGTTGCCCAGGGTAGTATCTGAACTAGTGCCATATCATGTTTTCATATCATTATCTAAAGCTAAAGGATAAAGCTAGAAGCATTACTTGTGGAATGTTTACTGAAAACAAACAGTAAGCCAGGGTAAAAGCTAGGTAAACACTTTTCTATTTTTTGTCCAGTTAACAGTTTTGCAGTATGCAAATATGTGCACAAGAAATTACCTAGAATTAAATAAAGTTAAGATCAATGCCACTTAGTTCAGCCTCTGGGGAAGTTAGGAGTGTGCTTGTTATTGTAAATATATTGCTCAGCATCTACCGCATTGTGTTAGTCAGTCGATTGTAAGCTTACCAAGTATTTTCTTCTTATGTCTAACAATAGTATCTTAATTATATTGTTTTGAGTACAATGTGCCTACTGACTGAGCTTTATGTGCTTATTTAATTATAAGTATTATTATAATGTGCTTATTTAATTATCTGGTTGTTTAAAGACTTATTTTTAAGATTGACATTGTGAGCTTTTTCATGCTTTTCAAGCTATTCAACTGTTGAATAGGGTGAGTTGTTCCCTAAAAAATTTGGCTCTGATTGAGAGTTTTAGTTGCATGCAGTTTGAATGTTATTTCAAAAAGCATTTTCTACCACCAAAATGTGCTAGTTTCAAGTACTGCTGGCTTATTTTAATGTTACTACAGTTTGGCTATTGAAGCCACAGTTGCTCAAAATAAATATATTTGGATTTATTTCAAGACATCATTGGTTTTTCCAGTGCCTAGATATTTTTTACTTATTTAAAGAATTCTTACTGCGGTGGCAGATAATTTTACTTGATTCGAGCATACATTTGCTTAATCCTAGTTATTTATTTCCTATTTGTTGTCAGTTGGTTTTTGCAGTGTATAAGTGCAATGCAGGTTGCCGTCATTGGACCCAAACTCTGCCTGTCACTCATACATTATGCTGCCTTCAGGAGCATACTGGAAGTATCTGGAATTAGAGAAACTTCATATAAGAGAAATTTAATAAAGCAGAATAGTGACAGTAAGGATTGTCTGTGATTATTATGAAATGTGGCATTAAAGGTCATAGAGAATAGAAAAGCTCTCAACTGTAGAAGTGATTTATCATATTGAACAGTGAATCACATGTACTACTGCATATGTAGTAAGTTTTTCACAATAAGATTTTTAACTTTGATACGATACTAATACAAAAAAAACAATACTCAATACAATTTTGATACTGCAGCAAAAAGAAAAAAATGCACACAGTGCTTGTACAAAAAGTCACAGAACTTATAGTAACAGATTTTTTAATACATGTACATAAAGTTGGAATAAAATATTTTCTATCTCGGCACCTATTGCTCAGTTAGTAGAGCGGTCACCTACTGCTCGGAGGGTTGGTGGTTCGATCCCTGACCATGGCAGCCTACATGTTGAAGTATCCTTAAGCAAGATACTGAACCCCAAATTGCTCCTGATGCTGCATTTATCAGTGTGTGAATGAATTCCCCAATGGTGGCAGGTGGCACCGTTTAGGGTAGCCTCTGCCACCAGTATGAATGTGTGTGTGAATGAGCGGAGTTTGTAGTGTAAAGCGATTTGAGTGGTTGCAAAGCAATATATGTGCAGGTCCATTTACCATTCCATGAAATGTTGTGACAATGGTATTTATTCTTGACAAATAGAGTGAATATCTTTTCAAAACTTTATTAATCAATCTCTTCCAACTATATCACAATGACAATTACAGATTGTGTCTGAAAATAAAATAATTACAACTTTAACTGTGTATAACTGTCCCTGAATTAAATTTTGAATGTAAAATAATTAAATGTGGTATCAAAAAAGCTTCCAAGTGTCGATACTTCTGACAGATTGATTTACTTTTAATTTAATTTTTTATTTGGAGACTAATAGACAGCAGCATGAAACTTACCCAGTTTATTACGTACATGAAGACATTGTGAATCACAAGTTTAAAAAAAATAAATCCTGAAATTTAGTTCCTCATTGTCTTCCTTTAAACAGTTCCTGTTAAACTAAGAGCGTCATGCTTGCTATATTAGAAAGACAACAGCCACTTGTAAGATGTTGCATTCCACACAAATCCCATTACATTTTTCCAGAAGAGTGCGGATTTCATTTAAAGGTCATGCTTAAAAATAAACTCAAGTCAATGTTTTGACTTCTCCCATTTTTAGATCAGGAATGACATGATGGCAAATGTCCGTTAGAAAACCTCCAGAGATTTAGAGATGGACATCAGTTCCCTGCAATATATAGTGGCATTTTCAGGATTTATTTAAGGGACCACACAGCAGTGGATGTGGAGTAGAAGGAGTTCAGAAATCACTGCAGAGCTATTGTACAAGTGAAGGGAACACAGCCAACTTGTTACTGCAAGAGAGCTAAAAGACAAGTAACAGAACTTTCTAAAGTACACACATCCATACAGAGAAAACACAGACATGTCACATGCTTATTTCAGAGCAAAGTCCAGGTATACACATTGAGTAGATGCCAAGAAGAAGGTTGTCCTTCTTGCAGAGCTAAAGTCTTACTAATACTGCAGTAGGCACAGCATGTGCTTTCAGGAGAAGCCAGGGCAACATCAAATCCAAGAATGCCACGTGAATATTTGTGTCCTTTCCAAGTTGTATTGAGAAGAGCAAACTTCTCAACATCGTGAGCTGGGAGAAGACTCCTCTGTAAAGTTTGAGGGCAGCTCTTTTGTTACAGAAGTGTACAGAGTGTATCATAACACATCAGTCATGTCAAACACAGACAGGGATCCTAAGACGTTCGCCTAACTTCACTAAGTGCAAGGCAATCCTTTGTTTGTCCATGCAGTAAATACTGACAGTTTCAGCACTTGCTCCTGTGTTAAGGATAATGATGTTGCTTTCATTATGTCAGTGCAAACTGAAGGAAATAGGTAATGCTTACATAACAGATTGATAAGCCCTTTAAGTTCTCTTAAATTTAGTAGTGAATTTGACAACATCCTTTAGAATTATTCAGGTTTCTGTTGAGAGCAGCGGGGGGAATTTTGTTTTCACTTGGGGAAATGAAGTACTAGTTATTACATCTAGCTTATTAGTAGCAGGGATCCAATCAGGGGTTATAGCCACAGAAGTCATATTAAAACTCGTGACCCAGCAGAAAGTTGACAAGAACTCAATCGGCAACCTCCAGGCCTGAAAAGTGAAGCCAAAGTGGAAGTGAACCTACATAGTTTCTTGACTCCAGTGGTTGCAAAAAGGAGTCCAGTTGTATAAAAGTATATGAGAAAATCAACCTACTTCTCATTTTCCTCTGGGTTTTCAGTATCAGCTGGTAATGTCAAGTCCTCTTAAATACAGCATAATGTTCAATTAGGAAATAATGGTCTAATTTAGAGCAAAATAAAAAAAAATAAGCATCCTAGTGTTGGCAATAGCTTCAAAGTGACAGTACACAAAGCATAGTAGTGGGTGACATAAGTGTGACTGTGCACTTCTTTTATACTGTTTACGAGATAACCAAGACAAGCATATAAGCACTTTAAGATAGCAATTCTGTAGTTCTGCACTTCTTAATTATGTTGTTTTTGCAAATGTGAATCCAACCTGACACATGCTGCAAGATAAGAGCTTTGCTAACCAAGTCAGCTCAACTGTTGGATGCATCTCCATCACCATAAACGTAGAATCACGTCTTACTAACATTTATCCACTAACGCACCTTAGTATTACCTTTCTCTGCCATGCAAACATGCCTTGCTATGCTGTTCTATTGGGACTACGTGGCGTAGTGTGTAGAAAGGTACAGGCTAATTATTTGTCATCATTCTTCTAACCTTGCAGAAGGTAAATAGCAGCTCTATATGCTTGCTGTGTCCATAAACGTTACATGGAAGTAAAATGCTTAGTCATGTTGGAGGTGCCACCCACCTTGCAAAGAAACATATTACCTTACAGTGTGGTTAATGTTTGTCACTGACTGACACATTACAAGCGTCCTTTTACAAAAAAAAAGGTACGATTTTGTAAGTTCTGTCAGACTTGAGGCTTGATGACCCCACAGTGGTCTATAAGGGGTCTCAGGTGGAGGAGGAAAAACTAAAAACACCTCTCCTACAGGTTCTTTGCCCTGCCCCCACCTCCTGAACTGCAGTGTCTGCTTCTACCGGTGCACAACAAATCATTTGCTCGCCAGAGACCAAACTATTTACTGTGTTTGTTTGCTTTGCTGTCATCTGCAGCCAGTGTGACCCCCCACTCAGCCCGGCATCAGCCACTCAACTAACCCAACACAGGCGCTTGTTACCACAGCAACCAAGACCCAGACTTATTTGCTAGCTTTAGTTCTTTGACCAGCAAAACACCCATTAATTTTGGCAGAGGATAGAAATGCATTACTCTGAAATCCCTCAAAATATTGTTCCAAGCTCAAAAGCAGGATGGTAATAAACAGAAATGATTGTTTTTCCAAATGAAAAAAATAAATAACACATTGTGCAATGACGGACTTCATTTCTGTGTGGGTTACTTTGCTGATTAGATGAAGAGGATATCAGCACATTTACATTTTGCATGGCGGCTTTAAAGCTTTCAGGGAGGGTGTTGATGAATTATGGATGTGTTGTGTGGAGGTCCCACTGCTGACCTCCTGTTTGCAACATTCAGATTTCAACACAGCCCCAGATAAACAGAAAATCATGTATCTAACGCTTAACAGATGTAATCTCAAAATACATTTATATCTTCTAAATGTCCCACAGTGCACTGCCAATTTGAATGCAACATGGAAAAGGCACTATTTTCAGTGTCATACCATATGTACATCCTGCTATTATTGTCAGTTAATAGAGCACAAAAATCATTTAAATAGGAGATGGATGGATGTGCAGAAAATACAGTAGCAGAAGTATTTCAATTATGACTGGCTTCAAACAATTATGAAAAAAATATATTAGTTATAAAATGATTAATGTACCGCATACCATTTCATTTCCAACACCTCGTCTTTTCTTTACAACGGTGCAATTCTGCCTATTTTATTGACTGTAATATGTTGAATATAGTTCACTAAAATGTTGAATATATGTTTAGGAGTTTTAAGTAAGTTGTGTCTTTACAACATATTCAATCTAATTTATTTTGGTCCAATTCATTTTTTGTGTTTTTTTTTATAAAATTAATATACATGTTTTGTAGTTTTTAGAAGGTGGTGGAAGTGCACTAATGTTACAACATAGTTGAGTCCAATTAATTTGTATTTATTATATTTTTATATTATTAAAATTGTGTGTGTATATATATATATATATTTTTTTTTCATATATATTTCATTCATTATAGTATAAATATTATATTTCATTAAGATCATGGTTATTGAGCATTATTTCTCATTCACTATAGTGAATAAAAATACATTTAAAAAATATAAATAATATTCTAATATAAATAAATATATATTAGAATATTATTTATATTTTTTTAAATATATTTTATTCATTATAGTGAATGAGAAATAATGCTCAATAACCATGATCTTAAATAGATATTATTTTTATATTTAAATATTATGTACAACATTTTAATATATATTATACATTAGATTATTATTTATAATATATTTTATTTCTTACAATATTTTTTTATTATAAAAATGCTGAATAATCGTGATCTCAATAATGACCAAAAAGAATTGTGATTAAGCCATAATCAAGCAGCTCCTACACATCAGTGAGAGCCTGCTGTTGCATTAGTCACTCTACATCCCAGTGGCAAAGTTTCCCTGCGTGTCAATGTCCTCACCAAAAGGAACATTCAACCCATGTGGGTATGCAAGTCGAATTCCCTACTTCTATACAATAGCATGACTGCTCTGCGTCTCAGAGAAACATTGTGGTTGCCTGCTCAGCGAGCCCAGTGGGTGGAGTGTGGCCAATGCTACTGAAAGTAGCAGCATCTGCCACAGAGACATACAGTAACACTAGCCACAGGCATGTTAACTGTAGCCCATGACCCAGAAATGTAAGGCCATTGTCCACTGCCACAGTACTAACTGATATTTTCTGTCTCTGCCTCTCTGTGTCTCTTTCAGTCTGTGTAATTACAGCTTCACCCTCCACAGTAATTAGGGACTATTTCAACAAGGATGTGGAATGTCTCCATCTATGTTTCCTTCTCTTCATCTCCTTCTCTCTTCCACCCCCACAATAAAGCATTTTAAGGCTTTCTATAAAGCCATTCTTCTCTATGCTGCTTTTGTGATGGATAAGTAATATTTTGCATGACCGCCATGTTAACTAGGTGACTTCAAATCAACCTTTTTCCGTCTGATCGGCGATGAAGCTTCTTCTTTGCAGTCAATAGTGTAGCCTTGGATTTAGCGATGAGCATCTCCAGTCTCCGTCCTTGAAAAAGCAGTGATGAGTAAAAGAAAAGAGAGAATGTCTCTAAACCATCCGCCCCCGGACGTGCAGAGAAGGTGGGTGTGTGGAGCAATAGTCCTCTCTCTGCATCGCAGTCAAAGGCACAGGGAACAAATCTGCTGTTCCACAGGCAATGAATGTTATGATATCTCCTGCAGCGCATAATGCAATCTTTTCAAGGCCCTGGGCACCAGCAGGAATAAACTTGTTGAAACACTATATTCTGGAGGCAGATGTTCAGGAGCTGAAGTCATTTAAAACTCCATTAAATTGCACATTATAAGGCAAGTGGCGCCTGATGTGATATACTGCTGGAGAAGAGGTAAATAAAGTGATGGATGGCTTCATTCAAGTGACTCCAGACCACTTCTTAATGCAGGACCACACAGCACTGTATATACAGCAGACGGGGCTGGTTTACACTGGACCCCTTACGGGCTTTTTATGAAGCATTTTTCATCAATTACACCAGGTTCAACATCTCCCTTTTATCTGTGTCGGAAACAAAATCCACTGCTTTCCCTCCCTCTCACTCGTCTTCTCCAGCCCTTCACCAACTGCAAGTCTTTTAACACAATGATATGACAGAAACACATAAGAATAATGGCACGTAGTTGCTAAGAGACCACCTGTTCAGATCTCCCACATGAGATTGTGGTGAAACTGTAGTCCTCTTATCATTATCAGAATATCATTCATTCGAGTGTAGTGAATGTCACGACAATATTTCAACTGAGAGAGAAACCTATTATATAACAGGATGTCTTTTAGGCAGAAACAACTGCGTTTCAGATCCGTTTTTTTTTTTTTTTTTTTTTTTTTAAATCAAACGCCACACTGCAGTGTATCAGACTCATGACACAATGAAGATCTTTTAAACCGGGAGTATCGAGTATCACACTTGATCCGTCAAACAACTATTTTGCCTTCCTCATAACATAACAGCCATTTCAGAAAATGGCATCCGCTGTTTTCCAGGCTGTGTTGACAATCAGGGAGTGGTGCTGCATGGGAAAATGAATGTTGTCCTGAGGGCTGGTAGAGACTAGACACACCCTTCTATTCCCTTACCTGCCAGGGTGTGTTCAAAACCTGCACCGCATGTACCGGGGCGAACGACGCACTTCCTGTGACAAAGACTTTGAATAAATACGTATAAGTTATATCTTGCTAAAGGGTGTGTTCAACCGCCTCGATACAAGTAGAAAGCATTTTAAGGTTTCATAATTGACCGATTTCTTCTTCAGCCTCTAGTCTGATTAATCTGTTTGTTCACTTCAGCGTGCCCTCCCCCCCTCCTCCGAGCCAGGTCGCTGCTCAGACTTCATCCATCGGCATGCTAAGAGGCTTGACCCGGGGCACCAGCTCTCTCAAACACCCAGCGACTAGGCCAGCTGGTGGAGATGACTGTGGTGCACACACACACACACACACGCAAGTGCAGAGTGTCAGTCTTAAGTATCTGTCTCACCCCGTCAGCGCGGGAATGACTAGATCCCAATCACCACGTCTGGAACTGCCTGTCTATGTGAGGGAGGAGAAGTGAAGTGAGTCACAGAGGATCACGCTGGGATTGCTGGGTTTTACAGGGTTGACTCCCCTGTTGGTTAAAATAAAGCCTTCTAAAAAAAATAAGGAGTGTCTATGGCCTTTACCGGAGGAACAACGCTCACAGTGAGATGCTGAATCTCCAGTCCCAGCCCTGTTAAACACACATACTCAACTGGGCTAACATGAGTCACAGCAGTGCAGTTACCCCCTCTCTATCTCTCTCTCTCTCTCTCCTCCCCTGCGATTACTCAGTATCTGCCCAGCTGCTGGCTGCAATGACTTTGCAGCCGCCGTATGTTTTTACATCTCCTCTTCCTCAGGAGAAGTCTGCTTGCATACAGAACAGACAAACAATTACTGTCTACAGAGGGTTTTTTTAATGTGGATGGTGGAGAGGAATGAACAGGGTTACAGCGGGCAGCCAGTGTTGTGGAAGTCTCATTTGTTTCCCCCACAAAGTTAGAGAAAGGTTGTTGGAGCTTTTCCAACACTTGGACGGTTCATGACATCCTCCATGTTCAATCATCAGGGCAAACAATTAGCAACTGCATTATAAAACAGGAAACGGAACAAAGAGTCAAAGGTACAACACTGAGCCGTCACTCAAGGGGGTGGGGGGGGGGGGGGGGGGGGGGGGGGTGCACTATGTTAAGTAATATCCAATCATGGTGCCTAGAGCTGCAGAAAATGCTGATTTCAGCCTCTCAAATACAAACATTTCCTGCATTTCTCTGTTTTATGACATAATAACTCAATATTTTTGGGTTATGAGCTGACAAAAGAAGACATTCAAAGACATCACATTGATTGTGAGAAACTGAGGTGGACATTTGTCACAATTTTCTGAAATTTTCTAGACCAAATTAAAAAGAAAAAATGACATTGAAAATAGTCATAGGTTGTACTTCACCCTGCTGTCTGTGGCTACTAATGAAGGAATGAACACAGGCTCATTTCAGTGTAATTTTAGAATGTGGATCAATTTTGCATCTTTTCAAGACTTATATAAGACTTTTTTTTAATCAAATTTAAATACTAACTGTAATTCTCTTCCTCTTGGTCTAAGTCATTGAGCCTGGGCTTTGACAGTACAACATGCCTTGCAGCTCTTCCCTTCAGTGTCACTGACAAGCTCATAAAATTGAAGTTGACAGCGTGCACTTAAATTTAAAACACTTTGTTTAGAGTAAGAGCGATATATCGGTCGGCCGGTATTGTAAGCCAAATCACTGACATAATAGTATCAGTATTTGTGTTGCCTAACATGGACCGAAATGAAAACTTTTTATGAAACA
The DNA here is from genome assembly GCF_030273125.1 of Centropristis striata. NCBI lineage: Eukaryota > Metazoa > Chordata > Actinopteri > Perciformes > Serranidae > Centropristis > Centropristis striata. Next base: position 28,955,299 of record NC_081529.1, on the reverse strand, counting down.
TAATGTAGAATTTTATACTTGAGCTGGTTTAAAAATGAGGTCCCCATTGTATTTTGTATTTTAGAAACTAAGCTCCATGGCAAACAAAAGTTTACATTACTTAAGACATTTTGTTTAGCTAGATAGAGGTATAATCTGCACAAATAAACACCACTTTTATGATTTTTTTAAGCATAAATGCAATTGGCAGAATAACAACAAAGCCAACGTTGGACTACAAATGAAGTACACCACGATCGCGTGACTTTAATGTCACCACCACCAAGTGCTTTTTTCAGGACACATAAAAACGTATATTTACATATTTTATGTCCTAGAACAAAACCTGAAAATCAGGCATCTCCCAAAAACCAGTCAAAATACTCACTGCCTTTGAGAAGAGGGAAGCTGATGTGCAAAAATGCAAACTAATTTCCAGATTTTAGGACTCATTCCTGCAACACTAATGAAACAGCATAATTTAAGATAAAACTTGTTTGGTTTGGAGGCTATAAACACTTTTAAACATGCAGTAACCTTGAAAGATTGATGCTTTTTATCGCTAAAATAGGATGGGAGTCGAATTGAACCCATCTCTTTAAATATTAAAGCACCCTAAAGAAACTCTTTCACACTGTGGGGTTGGTGAAGACAGCTCGAGGAGTGCCAAATATGCAGTGACACTCTCTGTGACCTCCCAGCTTCCCAGGTCACGTCCCCAGTGTGGAAGGAGGACTCGGTCTCTCCACTTGGCCGCCCATCAGCGTTCCTGGCTGTCAGGTCTCTGACGGGGCGATTTCACCCCAGAGAAAAAGCCCCACTGCTGGGTTTGTGCTTGAACGAGCAAGACCACGTCCTCCCCGAGGGTTGGATATCCAGACACCCACAGTGTGTCTATGTTGATTAACCCACATTAGTATGTGTAAACACTTGGACAAACCCCGACAGAGCATGGCGTACAACTCACAATGAGGAGGATACACTGTAGGTTGTGTGACTGATTGAGGACAGAAATAGCCACCTGAAACATTTGCATCCCTTGTTGGCTCTAAAAGAAGCATCAGGCTCTCTGCTCATCTGACCTCATTTCTGATAGATGTCTTTTCCCTATTCGTGTTCTTGGCCTTCTGTTAGGGGGAACTACAGCTGGCTTAGGGCTCAGTTAAAAGTAGGGTGCCATTGAATGGTTATTGTGTTTAAATAATGACTAGGAATATGCTGAAGGGGACCTTGTTGAGTATCAGTGAGCTCTAATCAAAACAGAAACCTGAGATTATCACAAGACACAGGTGCGGAGCCCTCATAGCTGGAACACAAAGTTTTGTTAACATTCCTTCAGTAGGTTGTTGCCACTCTTAGACAAAGCCCAGGCTAAGTTTTAATGGATTCCACAGCAATCTTTGGTCCCACAAAGAGTCAATCAGCAACCATTTTCTGGTTAATTTTCAGTAATGAGTTCAATGTTTCAGCCATGTACCAAGCATTGTCAGTTAATGAGAAATCCTAACTCTGCATTAAATGGTTGTATTAGTTTTACAACACTGCAAAATTAAATGCATTTTAGTTTTGGACTGCTGGTTGGACAAAAGCAATTTGGGATCTAAGAGATTGCGGTGATTTGTTGCCGTTTCTGCCATTTCATGAAATAATCCCCAGCTGCAGCCCTTATGCCAACATTATACCCTCTTCTTTACCAAGTTTTTTTTCTCAGTACTGAGGCTTAACTATTGCATGCAAAGTTCACACAGGTTTTTAGGCAGAACAGGTTTGAATGTTGAAATCCCTATGGGGCAAATGTTTACTTGTTACAACAGATAAGCCCAACCTTCTCTGCCAGTCAAACACTGACTTCTGGAATGCATTATGTCCCCATTTCAGCAAGAAATCTCACTATAGACATCCACTGGTAGGCTATCTCAGGAATACCCTACACTACTATTAGAGCAGATGGACTGTAGTAATACAATGGGCCTACATGGGAGACTGACTGAGTGACAGACTTTGATTTTGAAAGCATTCTGATTTTGAAAGGGGTTTCTTTAATCACCAAACCTCGTGTCGCGTAGAATTGTGTGGAAGGTGGAAGATAGACCATTTTGGTCAACTAATGAAAAAAAAATCAACAAGCTCAGCTACTGCGCCTCTCCCTAAAGAGATTATCGAAGAAAAGCTCTGATTGCGTCTTTGCTAATAAAAAATGATTCATGGTGGGGTTACACTGTGTCTGACAGGTGAAATCATATCCCCATATGCACCTCCAAACTTTATTCATTAGTTGAACCTTACCTTATAGACATTTTCCGTCAAGCGGTGAACCTCGTCGGTGCGAGACATCGTGAAATCTTCAGCCAGGACCATAAACGGTTTTTTCTTCAAACGTGTATCCGCGGAAAATGAGTGGGAGACGGGTAAAATACACGAGTTTGATCAAACAATAGGCGAGGCAACGCGCCCTGAGAGGAGAGTGAGACGATACAGCGCTCCCGAAACCCCACTCCAACTAAACACACCTTCCCTCTTCACAGCTGACAGCCCGCTGCCGCCTTCACTGACTCATCCACAGCGTCGTTTTTCTCGCAATCTCGTAGGTGTAGTAGAAGCGTTCAAAAATAAAGTCATGAATATAGTCAAACAACAAAAAGGATACGAAAACAATTTACATGTCTTATGTAATATAATATAATCAAAAACACACAGTGGAAAAAGTGACAGAAAAAGGGGGTATGTGGCTTGTTAGTACAAATAACTGTTGTCAAAATTTAAAAGAGTGATGATAAAACCAGCATTAAATAATTATAACGATATTTAAATAGATTTTATGCTAACATGGCTTCGATACTACAGTCTATTCACTTCGCTCAAACACTAAATGCAATATTTCCTACAGCATTCAAATGCAGCACCACCCTATCAAAGTATTTATTTGGTTCCTTTAATATAGCATACAGAGGCAAATTTGTTTCACGGTAAATAACATGCACTGTTTAAATGCAGGTCCTGCACAAGCAACATGTTGTATATATTCATATTTATTTATTTATTTATATATATATTATATACTTGCCTATTTATAGTGATGATCTTCTTAAAGACATAGTTCCTCAAAATGTTCATCCATCTAAAACAGCCTATAGACAAATGCTACACAAAGTGATTAAGCATGAGTGTAGGAGGACCCTGCTGTTCTGTCTTAAGAGCTAAGGAGCAAATCAAACCTGTTTGTTTTTCCTTCATGCATCATTTGGACGAAGAATGGCTGCTCTAAATGAAACCAGTCCATCTAAAATGACATAGAAGACAGATTTACAGGATGTAGTCTGCCCCCCAGTGTTACATGTCCATATTGTTTTATGCCTTGGCCCATTACAGCCTCTGTGCACACTTCTGTTGTCATCTGAGGAAGCTACACAATGCTGCATGATTGTCCCCATAACGTATCTATTTTCTGTCTGCATAAGAACATTTCATGTCTACAGCTGTCATAACTGAGCCCTCACTCTGACTGTTTTCAGTAACACCATGGGAGATGTTTTTCTTAAAGTGGATAATATGTCAATTTTTTTGTACATGCCAGTGAGAGTCTACATGCCCATTATGTGTAGAATTGTAAATACTTTACTGGTTTTCCTGTCTAAAAATGTCCTGCATGTCAGCAATATTAGGATTCTACTTTCTGTCAATAACCACATACACTTCACTGATGGGATGTGAATGAACACACCTGTTTTGTATAGTGTTGAGTCAGAAAAAAACAAAACAAAAAGAAGCAAGGAGTGCCCCCTTCTGGAGAAAGCATGATACACAAGCTGAACATGTGAACAAAACGCCTATTGAATGACAATAGAGTCATACAACCTGACTTGTTTTAATACCAAGGTTCATGAAAGAACAGCCGAGAAAACCAAATTGTTGCCACAGCTCAATTTAATATGGAAAACAACTGAAATTAATGTGTAAAACATCTAAAAAAAAAGCTCATTTCATTCTGTTACACCATAACCAGAATAGTTACGTGACTTTGCTTTGCTAATCCAAGTCAGACACAGAGAAACAGAACGTTTTACTTCCTTTATGTAGGTACTTCCATGGAGCAGTGAACCAGAGTGCAGACATAGTGCTGATCCTGTAAAATGTGTGAAAGTACACTGATGTCTGAAGGTCCCATCTTTACCAACCAGCAATTAAGCATGAAAAACTGAAAATAACATAGACAGTCGGTACAAAGACAGCCTACCCCCAAACACAAATTTACTCTGCTAGGCTGCCAGCATCTCTCTGTCTGGCTTGTTCTTTGCTTCTCTCCTCTCTAGAAAAAAAAGTCAAAGTAAAACAAATATGATCAGTCTGGCATTAATTACTGCACAAATACACCAAGTGTGTGTGTAATGCTTTGTGATGTCAAATAAATAAATAAAAAACTACCGTACCCGGTTCAGCTTTAGCCGTCTCTGGGACCTCTGGTATTGGCTCAGTGGGGACCTCTGGAAGTGCTACATCTTCTCCCTGTTTCAGGAGAAGACAGTGTGACAAAAGTTGTAACAGTTACACTGACAAGCTAGAGAAGCACAAAAATATTTATTTCGCATCCGAAACATTTATAGACAAACTGAGAAAAGGGAGTACAAATTAAGAAGACACTGAATTAAAAATCTGTGTCTGTGTTCAAGTGTGAAACGTAATAATTTGTGTAGTTAATAAGCTCCAGAGTGTGTCACTGAAATAATAATTAGATTACAAAAGAGGAAAAAATCTGCTGCTGTTATAATTATTAGGAATCAACCAAATTCGTATCCACAACTGTTTCAATTATACAGCCTATTATTACATAAAAAATAATGATATTGTAAGTAATTCCTCTCCTCAAGAGACAGATATTACACAAATCTGGTAAAAATACCAACATGCAGTTGGGTATGAAACCACACTTGACTCAACTCTGAATCACACATTTAACAACAGCCCTGCTCCAGTGGAAGCGCGACAGTAAGTGGCAAACAGCTGAAGTCTGTAGTTACAGCAGGCGTCAGTGTGTTTAACTATAAATGTGAAGCTGGGTGTTACAGGGAAAGCGCGTGCATGGTCAGCAAACATTCTGTGTGTTAATAAAGGTTAAACATGCAGCGCAACACCCACCTGAGTGATAGCTTCCAGCTCTGCTAAAACAGCGTCCTCGTCCTCCTGCGTCAGGGCTCCAGACAGCAATTCATCTATTTGCTGCAGGAGCAAAAAAAAGTGTGTTAGCTGACAGCACAATGACAGCTCTGCTGACCTATCCATATAATGTCTAGCAAAAATTAGATTTAAGCATCCTGTAAAACAGTAGTTCTTAACCTTGACTTTCCATCTGAAAACATTTTGGTTGTTGGATATGATTAAGGCCAGATAGTTTCCAACTACAGCTATTTGAGGAAATAACCTTGGGGAAGTGAAATATCATAAGAGTGACACTCTTATGACTCAAACTCACATTGGGCTAACGATAGTGAATGAAATAGTCAAAATAAACTATTCCTAATTTTTTTTTGGGTCCCCTGGAACTCCCTCAAGGACCCCTTTTTGCAACATATGCTGTATTATTGTATGAAGAAACCATTAAATATAGTAAAATTTCAAAAAATCAAAAATAAATATTTTTTATCATGACCAAGGTAATTATATAACCAAGGTTAAACTAACGAAATAACTAAAACTAGAATTGAAAAAATATTTTCGTTATCTGAAATAAAAATAAAAACGAGTTTAAAAAAAAGATAACTAACTAAAACTAACTAAAATTATCGTGAAAATGTCCTTCATTTTCGTCTTTGTCAACTTTTTTCCTATGTAAACCTTTTGGTTGATATGAAATCTATTTCATCTACCTGGTTTTATGACTTAATTTTTTAAATAAACTTAATGGGGCTGAGATGAATCAGACAAAGGCAACATTTATTGTGACCTTATTGAATCTGGCACCCAACAAATACCCCATTACAAAAAAACTAAAACTAACACTAAAACTAATAAAAACTAAACTTTTTCTAACTAAGCATTTTCCCAAAAATAAAAACGAATTAAAACTAGCAAAAACACTCTAAAAACTAATTAAAATTAACTGAATTTGAAAACAAAAATTGACCATGAAATTAAAACTAAAACTAAAGAAAAATCCAAAACTATTGTAACCTTGATCATGACCCTTTTAGTTAATATAATCCACAAACCTCATTGTGAGAAGTTTCATGAGGGAACTTCTTTCTTTCCTCCAAACTACTCCTGCCAAATGTAACATCGAGAAGAAGGATGCAGGTATGTACTTATGGATGAGATGTAAACATTAGTGGCTACCTCAGTGGTGATTTAGCACTAATGCTAGTTTGCTATAAACTTAGCGATGTTAACATCTCGCACTGTCATAAGCATGAGCCTCTCATCCATGAGCAGATGCACACTTCCTTCTGTGCATTGTTTGGTTTGGTAGAAAGTAAAAAGTTCCCACATGAAACTGCTCACAGCAAAGTTTGTGGATTATTGTATACCCAGCACAGAGTAAAGCAGGTCATGAGTTCTGCAAAGAGACTTTGCTTTTGAGTTTTTCATAAGTGATTATTATTATACACAGCCGCCCATAAACTTGGAATAAAATATTTTTGACCTTTTTCCATGAAATGATTGGGACAATGTGATTTGTTCTTGACAGATAAAGTGTATATCTTCTAAACTTTATTATTTCAAACATATCACAATGAAAATGAAACCACAACTAACACAAGATTGTGTCTGAAAACACAACAATTATTTCAACTTTATAGGCGACCGTGATTCCGAGAGAAAACAGACAAATAATGTAGATTAACAAACAGTACGACAGGTAAGCGGAAAAACATGCATGATGGATTTGGGGGTGGACTACCCCTTTAATCTTGTACTTGATTAAAAAATATACTTATTAAACAAACAAGTATTGGAAAAATAGAAAAAGCAATGTAAAGGTGTACTCCACTGACACCAGGCAGACATTTACCCTTTGATATTCAATTGCTTCCTGGGTCTCATCCAGGATCCTCTCCACTTCTTCAATTGACATGATCTGTCAGAAACAAGAAAAGGAAGCACATATTACAGAGGAAAAGTGTTTTTGGATCAAAGGTGTTTTCCTCCCATTCTGGCAAGCTTGTGAATTTTTTCTGAGCAAGATCTGAACACTGTATCCAAGGATGTGCAGCAGTCACACCGCTGTAGTCAAGGCTTTGCTTCTTAATCCCTTAATCTTCAAACAATGTGCACCAGCTATGCTAACACAAACCGTACACTTTCTCCGCTGCTCGAGCCTCACCCATGGATCATATTGGATAAAGCACGCCTATCAGTGGAAACTTTGACATGTTGATGTATACACTCGCATATCTAAAGTTTAATGGGGTATTATAAACACATGGATGTGAAAGGTGTATTTCCTAATACCAAAGCCGTAAAAGAAACATGAAAGCATATCTACCTTGTGCATACTCTCCAGACAATCATTGCCAACCTTGAGTCCCTCAATGACTTTCATCTCAATTTGCATGAACTCAATATCTTGAACCTGTGGACAAAAATGTAAAAATGCATAAATTAGAGACATGCAGGACAAACACACAAAAACAAATTGCAAATATTTATAGAAGTTCAAATATACTATGCTGCTTTTATTCTCTCATACGACATTGACTCGTAATGTTATATATGTCTGTTAAATATAAGTAAGCCAGGGATGGGCAACTTAAATGCTGCAGGGGGCCACAATTTTTATTGACACTACCACAGGGCCACATATAGGACCATGCACTTAACCAGATATGATGAAACTGCAATTTTAAATATGTTTACAGTGCAGTAACTTAACATATTTCATGCTCAAATGCATATATAACAGTATAAATAGGAATACAAAAGGTTTGAAGCAAATAAAAAATAACCACTTTACTGTGATTTCCTTTTTTTTTCAGTGCAAGAACAGCAGACCAACATTAATTGCAAGAAGTAATTTTGTGCATTTTTACACTGCACTTTTAAGAATTAATGCTCAAATGCATGTAGTTGTACTGAGGGCCACTTCAAGTGAGGGTGCGGGCCATCTGCGGCCCCCGGGCCTTCAGTTGCCCATCCCTGAAGTAAGCAAACTTTGGAAGATTTCACTTTTTCATTTCCATATTTCACATCACACTGAACTCTTCTCCTTGTTCTTTAAGAGAAATGCACAAAGTGTAAACCTGATTCACCCATGAGCTGGTGACTTTAAATATGATGAAATCAAGTAGTGTAACTTACCATGCGCTCTAGGTTTGAAATCTGATTTTCAGTCTTGTCTAGTAGCTGATCCTGATATCGTTTTTTCTTAAGAAGAAGCAGCGCTTTTCTTCAATAACAAATAAAAAAGAAAAAGGAAAAACACATTTTTTTTTAATGGTATTCATAAAATGCGTAGCATTGCTGTAGAATAAAATACATGGCACCACTGAGAGCATTGAGAGGTTTGCACCTCAGGAGATCTGTTTCAAAGTCTGTGTGAAGTTCTGCATGTAGTGTTGTTTTTTAATCCATCTACAGTGTCCCTTATTACAATTACATGTAGGCCATGACAAATATTATAATATCGGTGTGACTATATGGTGACAAATTCCAGATCTCAACTGAAAGGGGGGATTTTATCTTTTTTTATGCTTACTCTTTCCTGCCATCTTTTAGCAACTGCTTGGCCAGAAGTCGCTCTTTCTCCAGTTGTAGGGTGATTCTCTTTTGGTACTGCTTCAGCTTATCTCTCTGCTGCTTCAATTGCTGGGGGGAAAAACACACATTTTAACAAGTAACAAAATAGCCTTTACGTATGCAGGACAATTAGAGAGAGCTTGTTTCATCCCATGGTTAATTTGCATTGTTTTGCATTGTTTTACCGGCACAAAGCCTAAAGTTTCACAGAGAGACTAAATGACTAAGCAAATCGAATAGCTAATATGAGAAGAACAAGCAGCAGGGAAATGAAATACAAATAGGAAAAGAGATTGCCCTTTTAAATTCCCAATTAAAATCTGAATTTTTAACTTATTTCGTGAATCCAGTTATTTTTTTCTTGTTATAAAATGCATTTTCAAATAGATTTTTAAAACACATTTTGTACTTTTTTTTTTTTTTTTTTACTTTTTTTCATTTTTTTAAATAAATTACAACGTATTGACTGTTTCATGATATTTTCATATTTCTCCATTTAATTTAAACTCTTTTTTTGATGGATTAATATTTCATTTGAAATTATTTTTACAATTCCTCTTCACATTATTAATGAATTACTTTGAATTCTAGTCTTTTTATTAATAGATTAATAAATACATTTGTAAACAATGTTATTAATGACAAATTTTATTTTAAAATGTATTAAATGCCTTCACCTGTGCTCCTCCATATACTTTCTAGATGTATTTTAAAAAATATATACATTGCAAAACACGTATCGTACCAGAATACAGCCACACAAATAAGATACAACCTTCCAAAGATATTGATTACTGTGGTAATACTCTACAACGCAAATAGCCTACAGATGCTTGATGTTTAATTACTACATATCTATTTCATAATAATTAACAGATTAAATTTCACCACAGTAATATGGTCACACACTGTTAAAATAATCACCTAACTCATTTTTTGTCAAAATTGTTTGTTTTTTTGCCTAAATCATCTCCTCATGACTCCGGCCACCTATGGTAAAATCACCTACACCCTCAAGTTAATCAGATCATGTGATTTACCCCTTTAAGATAATGTCCTATGTCAAATGTGTGACTTAAGCAGATTTATTATGCCTAAGTCAAAATAAAATGTGACTTCGGCAATTTTTTGAACATGCCTTTGTGACTTAAGCAAGATATGGTAACACTTTATTTTGAAGGTGTCCACAAAAGAGTGACATGAGCGTGTCATAAACATGACATGGGATGTGTCATGAACATTAATGACACTTTGAAGTAACATTAATGCTCATGATACTTGTCATGTCATGTTTCTGACAGGCTTGTGTGACTCTTATGTAGACACCTTCAAAATAAAGTGTTACCATATCTTGCTTAAGTCACAAAGGCATGTTCAAAAATTGCCTAAGTCATTTATTTCTATTAAGTTACATAATGTACACACAGTGTTATTACTATGCCAATAGCCATCATTTGTTACATCCTTTTTGAGTGAAATGATCAATACATGTCATATGTTACACTTTTGGTGAAGTTTTTTGTGTTTCCTGCAAAACTTGAAAAAATGAGTGAGGCGATTATTTTAACAGGGTGACGATTTGCATTTACATGACTGGTTTGTATGCTTTGCTATGTACATAGAGCCCTATTTATTTATCAGTCAGTGGACCTCCTCACAACACTCAAGCTCAAATGTCGAACAACACAACACACAGCAAGTCCCAACAAAGGACTGTTTCATGCTGAATTACAGTAATATTCAATGCTTAACACAGCGGCTAAGATTAATCCATGTTTCCTAGCCTGCACAACGCAGCTAACATGTAACGGGACTAATCTGCTGCTATGGCTACAGCTGCTACCAGCTCACCAAGATGGCTTTGTCTTGTTCCGTTACACGCGAAGGTCGACTCTTTCTCCCAAAAACGTTTCCCATTATTTAGCCACATCTCCTCCACATACTCCTTCATCAACAGACAAACTAATACTTATTACCGAACATTTTGCCATCATATTAAACAGCCTGTAATGGCTATCTAGCAGGCTAACTGACTACCAACATGTCCACTGTTTTTTTTCCCGTGTTTCCTACGGCAAGCGAGGCAGGACATCAACTCGGTGGTCTGTAGCGTTGGTTTGACTACACTCCAGTATCCAACCCTGGCAAACATTTCTCAGTGACAGCACCCTGATAAGCAGCTTTATCATTTATCATCAGTTTTTCATTTAACTGTCGCGATATATCATTATATATGACATCAGCAACGTAAAAATAGTACCTGGAGTCAGGCCGGGTACCTTGGACAGCTCCAGACTCACCGGCTGGGGGGTCGAGGATCAGCACCTTGGACAGCGATCATGACAAAATTTTCTGAAAATGACCCACCTGAGCTTTACAGGAAGACAGGAGGATACTATAGCCTGTGGGTTGATCTGTTCATAGTGTTCAACAAAGCTGAACTGTAATTTAAATGAGTGCATTGTTTTTGTTTTATTCAGATTCATTAATACTTCTATCGTCACCCTGTTAAAATAATCGCCTAACTATTTTTTTTCAAGTTTTGCAGGAAACACAAAAAACTTCACCAAAAGTGTAACATATGACATGTATTGATCATTTCACTCAAAAAGGATGTAACAAAAAATGGCTATTGGCATAGTAGTTACACTGTGTGTAAATTATGTAACTTAAGAGATATAAATGACTTAGGCAATCTGTTGAACATGCCTTTGTGACTTAAGCAAGATATGGTAACACTTTATTTTTAAGGTGTCTACATAAGAGTCACACAAGCCTGTCAGAAACATGACATGACAAGTATCATGAGCATTAATGTTACTTCAAAGTGTCATTAATGTTCATGACACATCATATGTCATGTTTATGACACGCTCATGTCACTCTTATGTAGACACCTTCAAAATAAAGTGTTACCATATCTTGCTTAAGTCACAAAGGCATGTTCAAAAAATTGCCTAAGTCACATTTTATTTTGACTTAGGCATAATAAATCCGCTTAAGTAACACGCTTGACATAGGCCATTATCTTAAAGGGGTAAAATCACATGATCTGATCAACTGAGGATGTAGGTGATTTTACCATAGGTGGCCGGTGTCATGAGGAGATGATTTAGGAAAAAAAAAAAACAATTTAGACAAAAAATGACTTGGGCGATTATTTTAACAGTGTGACAATATATTACATCAGCAGCACATGATCTAAAAATAGTACCTGGAGTCAGGCCGGGTACCTTGAACAGCTCCAGACTCACCGGCTGGGGGGTCGAGGATCAGCACCTTGGACAGTGATCACGACAACATTTTCTGAAAATGACCCACCTGAAGACAGAAGGATGCTATAGCCTGTGGGTGTATCTGTTCATAGTGTTCAACAAAGCTGAACATGAATATTAATTTAAATGAGTGCATTGTTTTGTTTGTTTCAGATTAGTTAATACTTATATAAGAGGTATACACATGTCTGTTAAATGCATTTCAATTAAATGTGCAGTAATTACAATTGTAAAAAGTGTAATGGAGTTTCTACAATTTTTTTTAGATGTAGGACACTGGCTCTGTATATTTCTCATGTGGCACCCCTAAAAGCTCAATTAGCCTAATCCCATTACTATAAGTCATTCCAGGCTAATAGAGTAAAAGATTAAAGAATCGCAAGTAGTAACAACATAGTAAGGAGAAAGCAATGACAACAACACACAAACCTGAACACAGCATTTATGGTCAAACAGTTTAGTTTGATACATTATCCAACACAAAAAAAACAGCATACAGCAGACTTCTCACACACTGTGGAGAGAACATTTTTCTCATTCACAAAATACTGAAGGTGGATGGATCTGACAACACATGCCTTTACACTTCTGCAAATGCAATTAATATTTAACCAACTGTGTCACAGCACTGTGATAAATCCCATTTCGTTGTCCTTATTTAGTCCAGGGGAATTTACCCACATGCAATTAATATGGTCAGCAAATGTCGCTAAACAATAATAAACCCTTCAGCTACAACAGTTTAAATTATTCCTGATCAGCAGGTCGTACACTCAATACAGGACAATGAGATGCTGTGGAAGTTAACTAGAAAGAGAAAAAGAAAAGTGATCAGAAATATCAGCTTAGTAGCATCTTTGGTTCTTTACAGCAAAACCACAATATTTGGTGTGGATTTCATTTTTATTCAACACTTAATTTACCATCATTAACAAAGGGTATATTGATAGTTAATTAAATTGAATGAATAATTATTTTACTGTTATCTACAATAGAATAATAATTATCGTTTACTGATTATTAGGAATTATATAGTTCAAGTAATTTAACAGTTTGCTCTTTTTATATTATAAGTATGTGTTAACAATTACCAAATAATCTGTAAACCGTCGAAAAATATTTTTTGGATGGCCCTTACAAAAGAGCAAATGATGATTATATTACTTTATTAAATAACTTATATTTTTATAGATAACCAATAAAAGATTTATTTGGACCAAATTAAAAGTCTGATCCACCTATCAATGTAATGTTTATAGACATTTTATGAACAATATCTTAAAGGTTTACAAAGTAGTTTTGCAGGTCATAAAATGTTAGAATGTGTGCAACAATAAACTGTTAAGATAACATCAATTATGTCATTACTAATAGTCAGTAAACATTATAAACGATCTAACCATTTAGCTAGTTTAGTCATTTTAGTTTAAATAACTAAACTTCAATGAAAATTTATCAATTTACTACTATCAATTTACCATGTATTAATGATGATAATGATAAAGTTTGCCCATTTTTATTATTTAGAAAGGTTGAAAGCATGGTGCTTCCTTTCATTTAAGCCCATAAAAAATACACAAAGGACTAAAACACTGTTAAAGAGTAGGGATTTTGCAAAAATCTAAATGCCATGACGGAAGGTCGTATTCTCCCACTTCACATCCAAATACTGACCGTATTGATGATCATATCCATGCAGGCCACCAGAATACAGGAAAAAAGTGAAAAACAGTTTTTCATTCAATCAGTGCAAAGGCTCTTGAAATGACTCATAGAAATGCTTAAAGTGTTTCCATACATCATGACAACATCAACAACAGTCTTGAGATGAACCCGTGCAGGCCCATCTCTGTTCAAAACTGCATGCAGGGCTTTCAGAGCATTGCTTTGGTGTGTTACTGAGGTAATTTCCTCATATGGCCTGCTTTCATGTCTCAGATTGGGACTGCAGGCTGCAGCTCCCGTAAACAGGATTACGCCATGAAGACGGCCTCCTTGGTAAGAACCCAGAGTCTCAGACAGTGCTTCTCTGAAAAGGATTCAGAAGGTAGAAGGCTACACCTGGAAGTCTGTCCCAAAGTGTCTGATCTGGGCATCAGTCATAGATAGATAGGTGGTCCTCATACTGGGCGAGTACTGCAAGGGAAAAGGATTGGAAAACACAATTTAGGACGTCTGCATTTCAACAACAGCACTTTAAAATAAACATTGAAATGATCAAATTTAAGTTTGTGGAGTATTTCTTGTAACTATGAGCTGCTCTTTAATTAGGAGGTTGTGGAATCAGGGGATGGAACTTCAATGTAGCAGGGGACTGAAGGAGCAGGTGAAGACCAGACAGAGGGCATGAGTCAGGGGTTAGAGAATAAGTAACACTCACATAAAACACTCTGTGGATAAAACAGTGCCGGAAGGTCAAAGGTCACACAGCTGAGGTGCTGTAAAGAGCTTTAAGGTGGCCTTTTAGGTTAAAACAATCTGCATAGCAAGCTTCATTACAGAGGTAAACCCACAGTATGTTTCAAGGAGTGGAATGAAAATGAAATCAAGAAGAAGTTAGACAACAGGAAACTTACGTTTTTTTAAAGTCTAAGAATAAAAAAAATGAAAATAATAAAAAGGTTAGTAAGAAAACACTGGGTATTACTCAGCAGTAAGGTGCCTTGTTGGTAAATCACTTGAATAAAAACATAATGTATTGCAGCGCTGATACACACACACACACACACACACACAAAACAACAAAAAAATAAATCTCTGTCACAAGAACAAATAAAAAACACAACATTGCTGTTAAAAATGTGTCTCGCAGAGGCAAACTGAAATTTTAAACAATGGTCCACATTCTCTCGCTTTCTCTTCCTCAGAAGGTGTTTTCAAGTCTTTGGTACGCTGTGAATGCAGTTCAAGCAATGAGTCAGCCACGTAAACAGAAAACTTAACAGAAGAGAAACTTCACTAAAAACAAACTTTAACTGTGGATTTACCAGCGTCATCTATCCTCTAGCTTCAGCTCTGGAGACACACCACACACTTACAGAATATGGACCCTACCATTAAAGGGACACTTCTGCCAAAAATCAAAACATATTTTTTCTCTTACTATACCTGAAGTGTTGTTTATCAATCTAGATTACCTTGGCCGGTGTTGCTGAGTGTTGGAGAGATCAGCCATAGAGATGTCTGCCTTCTCTTGAAAATAATGGAACTACAGAAGATGGCACTCAGCTTGCTCAGAGCACCAAAAAACAACCAAAGCTCAGGTACTGGTACCCGGACTGAAAATATCTAATCGGTGAGCAGTTTCATGTACTTAAAATTAAATAGTTCCTGGATCTTGAGTAACCTTGTCATGATTTCTGAAAGAAGCCGTTGTTGTTATCTTTATGAAATTATTTGTTTGGGCCCTGGAGCACCTCAAGCAAAGTGCAATATAGTTCAATTATATTTGAGAGAAGGCAGACATCTCTACAGCCAATATGTGCAACACTCGGTAGCTCACACAAAAGCATTGTAGTTTGATGAAAAACACTACAGCAAGAGGAAAATATGTAGTTTTGATTTTGGGGTGTCTTCCCCGTGTGTAGTCAACTAAAACCTGTGGTTATTTCACACATACATATTGCAGACAGAGTGTGTGTTTGCATACAGAGAAGGCATCGGGCTCGAAATGTGTGCACTTCAGTCATTGGCCAGCAGAGAGCAGTCTTTCATCACCTGCAAACACTCCTCACTAACAGTGTGAGGTACTACACAGTTCATACGTGTTGCTATGCATATGGTGCTGCCATGCATGCTTGCTGTTAGTGTTGGGGTCAGTAGTGCCATCATTGTCATCACACTAAGGTCACTAGAGCCCCATAGGGCCAACGCACCGAAGGAGGTGGGGATCCTCTCCCTATCAGCGGCACATTCTCATATCGAGGACTCCCTCCAAACAGCATGGACTGATTCCTGTGACGGAGAGGGAAAGAAAGGCAGTAAGAGATGAAACTCACAAATCCGAATATACTGTCATCTTTTATTGATCTTACATGTATTCTGGTGGTGGTATGACATTAGACGCAGACTGGGGAGGTGGATGAAGGCTCGGCTGGCTGCCGAGGCTGCTGGTATAGCTACAGAAACTGTGGATGTTGGACCTTCTGGGGTTGTAGGACAGCCTCCGCGCTTGGGGATTGAACGGGTCCTCCTCGTCTATGTCGTCATACTCTTTGTCCCTGGATCAAAGTGGTACACCCGCACACAACACACAACACACATACACACACACGAACAAAGACAGAACAGAGAGAGTGCATGCGTTAACACCTTGCAGGAGTGCATTGTGGGCAGTGTGTAATGGGATAAGGGGGTCGCTCGGTTCTGACCTGCTGGCCATTAGTGTCCACCCTCTGAAAATCGCACACAGCATGGCAGAGAGAGCGCAGGCTGCCAGCAGAGAAAACAAACAGAGGTAGAGGAGCCCTTCCACCCCATCATAGCACACACCCATTAGGGCATCCACATAGTCCTAGAAGAATGCACACATATAGTACAGTCAGTTATTGTCAGAGTCCGGTAAAAATTTTACCTCTCACAAATAACAGCCTATTTTTTAAAGAGAACTTTAGTGTATTATGTGTGTACTAGAAGCCAATCGATATTCATCGATAACCCATGTGCTGGCCGATATAATAATTATTTGAGCTGGAATGAAAATAGACCTTTTTTTATGTGGATTGTGCACTGATTTTTCACCACTCTGCAAATGTACCCAGAGAGCTTCTTTCTCAAACATAAAACTGATGTATTATACTTATAAATAATATTTAACACTATTATACTTTATTAAACATATTAAAAATATATTATCAATATTATAATTGATAAAATAAAATTTAAATAGTAATAAATAAAAATAGCCAAATAAACATCATTACTATTAAGTGTCAGTCAATTGCTGACTATTAATAATAAAATCACACCAAGCAACATTTTGCTGCATTATGTATTGTGTAGGAAACATTTTCAGAATAGCAAATATCGGACAGCATATGCACTGATGCCTTTGATAGGCAAAATATTGGCTGATAATATCGGTCAACTGACATATCTGTCTGTCTGTCTGTCTGTCTGTGTATTGCTATTCCTGTTAACTCAGAGATTAAATCCTAAAAACTGAAGACCCATTTAAAATGTTATATGAGCACACTGATGTGAAACAAAAACTATTTGTTTATGTCACTTCTTGGGGACATTTCATCGACTTTAATTCAAGCAGTTAATTTTAAATGGCAGGCTACGTCTATATAAACAATAGATCTCTACTCTAAATGTGACCTCCCTGTCTCACTGTAGCAGTTGTGACAGGGAAGAAACAACAAGTGCAGCCTTCCACAGCGGAGATAATGACAGGAATGCAAACTTTTACACAGACTTTACACACACACAAACACAATGTTGTCTTTTTCCATACTGTGACCGTCATGTTACTCTGATGACATGCATGTTACGAACGCATTCTTTGTCTGTTTTGCTTGTTGTATTTGAGTAAAAACTAACAAGCTGTGAGAACAGCCTTGATGTTTGTGTTGTTGTGTGGTGTCACTAAGGCTGTGAATATCAGATTTTCACTGCACGATTGCCGTAGCCAAATGTATTCATGATAACGATATTATCAAGATATGTATAGAAAATATAACAAAAATTCTATCAATCATGAGTGCAGGGAGGTGGTGAGTGAATCTGCAACAAAAACTGTACAATAGCATATAAAAAATAACAAATACATTCAACGGAGAATAAGGCAACCAAATGAAATAATTTAAGAGGTAGTATTAGTAGTATTAACATGAGATCAATATCTTAATTTTTTTAAAATATGGTTATCGTCAATATCAGTATGTCACAACGTCCCTAGTTGTCACTATTATTGAGCATTATTTAAAGTCTATTAGTGGGTCTTCACTTTTAACCCATTTGTGCCACAGCATTTGCTCTGATTGGTCCATATCTGGTATTGGCATAATTATAATATAAATTATCTTAATTAATTAATTAAGTCCGGGTATTGATAAATACTAATATTGTGTTTAATAAATGTGTTGCATTATCTTTATATGTCTGTAGATACCAGCAGATTGTGCTCCTTGTAGTTTTTGAGATACAGCCATTCTCTTATACTATATTTAGTCTTAGGGCATATGGGACTACTGTTATTTTCTAAAACATAATGGAGTATGGAAAAAAAATAAAAACATTATTCCCTGTGGCCAAAGACTTGATATTGTATAATAGGAAGAATTTTTCAGCCAAAAACAGTAGTTCGACTGCTTTATAACATTTCTTAAGATCTGTGCTTAGGCACATTCTCTCTTAGCCCAGAGAACAAAAGAAAAATCATGTAAATTGCATATTATTACTGGCAGGCATATTAACCTCCCCGTTCACCAAAGTACCACCCTGCTGACATTTTGAATACAGTCCCCAATCTGAGCCAGAGCCTGTAATAACAGGCCACCCTCACCCTCAACCTTACTTATCTCTATACTTCTGTTAAAGAATGACACACCTACAGTACATGCAGTATACACTATCACAATTGCCATAATGATCTAAAAGCATACATCTGATGTTACAGTTTCAGCAGTGAGAAAGATTCATTTCAGCACTGACATGACTCATTCCCTTTAGAGATAAAAGTATTACGATCTGAAACAGAAAGTTAGTCTTTAAAGTGAGAAAACTAGCAGATTCAGAGTGTGCTGACAGTTTCAATGGTGTATATAAACATATCTGTCTATAATAAGTACATAGAGATATGGTTGGAAAATCAAGGTGCTCCTCTAAGCGGCTTTGAGCTTTACGACAAAGCAGCACTATTAAAAAAAGTCCTGGTCGAAATCTGACCTTACCTTATGTAGCCCGCGGCAATCGAGCAAGGCTGTTAGCCGGTGTAGACTGGACTCTGTAGAGTTCAGCAGTCGCTGGATCCCCAACAGGTCTCTCTGTATAAAAAGGTATAAAAAAAGAGAGCAGGGGATGATACACATTTTTCCACAGTCTGCTGTAATAGTCCGTCAGCCTGCCACTTACCTCAGCAGTGGGAAAGATGGGCACAGAGAACTGCAGCAAGCCCTTGATCTGGTTTTGCATGGTGGTCAGAGAAAGCTGGCAGGTTGTCAAAGACTGTGAAATGATAATCGTCCACCAACATCACACGCACAGACACCCACAACAAACAAAGACGGGATCACGTTAACGAGAGCATTGTTTAGGAGCGACATGTCAACAAGTAATTTGGTGTTAAAGAAGGCTTTATAATGTGCTTAACAGTGGATACATTTCTTTCCAGACAGATAGGCCCAGATTATCCTTCGCCACCAACCGTCTCGCCCACCAATCACTGTCCCTCCTCCCGTTCCCCCCAACCCAGGCACAAACAAAAGAGCAATATTTATATCAACTAGGCCATCAGTGAAAAAGATTATCTTTACCTACTTAACAGGCATCATTTTAATCCATAAATGGATGCTGCAACAATAACTAAGCATGTGGGTTTTAATTATTGGGGATGGATTTATTCTCCACCGTTTCCCTCAACACATGCCATACAGATACAGTTTTGCTCATGAAAAAATTGCTGACATTATACAAATGCCTATAAGGAGTAGTAAGATTACACTCTCTTAAACGGCATGATGCTTTGTTAATGAATTTGTTGATTTGAATCACCAAAGGACCCATAATACAGTAAAATCTTGATACTTGAGTCAAAATATGATATTCTTGTGATTTAAAACATATTGTAATGCTTCTTCTAACAGACAAAATAGACCAAAAGCCAACACTGCTGTTGCAGTCTGCAGACTGGGAGCCGCAGCTGCCTCACACTACTCTTTCACCGGTCAACCTAGTGCATGAGCAGCAGTGGTGTGCAGGGCTGAGGGCAGATCCAGAATTTGTCAGTGATGGAGAGAGTAAAAGTGTGCCCAGCCTCTTTTCTGAGTGTTGCTTTACTTTTTATGCGTGTTATACAAATTATTAATCACAGCAGAATATTTGATATACTTATCTGTGGAATGTAAAAGTTAATTTCATTTAAAAAACGTAAAAAATAATAAAACATGAGCAACTCAGCACCATTTAGTGGACTGAAAAGCAATTATTTCTATTTTTCTATTCACAAAGATTTCAATTTGTATTTTCAGTGCCAATCATTTATAAAATAAAATATAACTTAGCGTCCTAAAAAAGTATTACCTTGCAAAATATTGTGATACTATAATGTTTTGATATTTCCCCACCCCCGTGGCACCTGGTCATGCACAGTAAGATTACCTTGGCCTAATGTTCCTTGCAGAATTTTGTTTCAGAGCTATTATACCTCCAACATGAACTTTTATGAGACATCTAGATGTAAACCAATTCTGAATGAGCAATACAAAGAAAGACAGCTGGAGCTTTGTGCTACATATACAAGGTTATAAGTCTGACCTTGAAAAAAGTTCATTCTGAATAGGAGCTCTGATGCTTAGACTGCACAGGTTTTGTGTGACAGGTGTATCATTTCTATAGCCATTTTTTGAGGCAGTTTTGAATGCCCCTGCATTTCAAGCACAAAGAATGAGCATCTTTGGAACATATAACGTGTAAATCTTTCTTTCATAAAAGTAAGACGTGATGTCTTGTCCACGTAGAAATAAATAATAAATGCAGATTCTTAATTCTGCGTTTTCCTCCCTCACCCTCTTTCCTCAGGAATTTCCTGTTGCCTCTAAACAGTAGCTGCCTTTATGCATGATATACAGTAAATTGAATAAATAACTAAGAAATGATGCTTGTGAGAGCACCCCAAGGCAGAGATTATGCACAGGGTAAAAGATACGGCTAATTTTTGGAGACCCACATATGAAAAAGGAATATTCTTTGATCAAAGTTTCTCTCTTTAAGTAATTAAATTAGTGTTGGGGGCTCATTTTTCAGAACTGATCCGATTAGGGGACGATAATAATCTAGCAGCTTGGCATCTAACAAGGAAAAACTAATTTTAAAATAGCAATACATTTTCCAGTGTGTGACTTTCAGTAAACAACTACATGTGTAAGCAGATAGCTGAGATTTTTGGACATTTTGTCAATACCTGTTGGAAAGGGTTTGGTAGATTTGGGCTGCAGAACAAGTAATAGTGTGCAACATCTGTAGGGGTGAGAGAAATAAGGAGACAGGGAGAGAGATTAGCATTGTGTCTAACATTGAATGACAGAGCCGGTATCTGTGCTCTTCTGTTTGTGGAGATAAATTACCTGCAGCGAGGAAATCCTTGGTTTGGTTCACAATAAACTTGTCTGGAGACACACAAAAGTCACTGGTGCCCTGTAGGAAAACAACAACATGCTGTTATCTTGCAAGTATGCAAGAGCAAAAAGAGTGCAGTGCTCAGTCAAGCCATGAACTAGATCCAATTTTCCTGTGCTGCAACTGAGTACAACTGAATTTGCACTGAGTAGGTATAGACTCTCAACAACACAAACTGTTTGTTTTACAACACTTTTATCACCTTTGAAATAAGAGTATTCACACAAATGCTCAGAGGCGTGTGCAATTAAGGCACTAAGCGCACACGCACATACACACACACACATACACCCACACACACCCATTAAACAAGAACATAGAAAAATGTGTGGTATGCAGATACAGACCTCAGATTGTATTGACCATATAGAGCATTACTTGCTTTGCTGACCATGTATGAAATCCACTAAATATCTTCATGCTCTTAAATTCATCCATGGAGACCTGATAATGTGCATGCATAAACAATTATGGGTCAAGGTCAGGCAGTCTCTGTGCACTTAGTCTTGCTCACAACATAAAAAGAAGCAATAAAAACTGGAATTATCACCTAATGGTTCAATGCCTCCACCAACCAGTGAAATTGCAGTTTACATCCATATGTGTCCAGACTCCTTGAATATATGAAAGAAGATTTTGTCTGTCTCATAAAAGGGGGGGGGGGGGGGGGGGGGGGGGGGGGCACTAAATTCTAATCAGTAATAGCTGGGTTTCAGTCACGTGATAATGATGATGACGCGTGAAGGCGGGGCAATTTCAAATGGAGGGCGGAAAGTAAACATCGGTAGCCTAAACATGGAGGAAACCACCAACAAATGAATGGTATGCACTTTAGTTGGTCTCTCTCAAAGGCACCGAGTTGGTCGTGGTCTTGCTAGCCCGCTAACGTTAGCACGATATCGATCACTCCTTTAATGTTAGCACGCTAGCTTGCCCGTATCAATCACATTGCAGTTAAACAAATGAATGATACTCATTTATAAACACCTTTATGGACTACAACATTTGTTATTAAAAAAAAAAGATTTTCCTTCTCTGTTTGAACGATTGGAGCAGCCATATACTGCACAGAACACAGAACATTTTCTCAGATGGCAGATCAGGCAAATTCACTTCCTGCCCTCCATCTGAATTTCATGCTCTCACGATTCAGTAATGTGACATCACGTGAATGCAACCTATTGAAAGTTTGTGCCAAATTTGAAATAATTTGCTTAAGTTGTCCTTGAAATATCTCGTTTGTGAGAATGTGACGGAGGGTCAGACGGACAGAGAGACGGATGGATATAAAGGGACAGACAGACAACCCCACCACAAAAAATGCCTCTGGCAATGGCTGTCGCCAGAGCAGCTGCATCAAAAGGTCAAAAAACTAAAAAAAGTTACTAATTTGTCTTTCACATGCATAATTACCAGTTAGAGAAAATAACAGGCTGCTGTTCACATTTATCAAGTTCAAAGGGATCAAAAAATTTGTTCTGATACAGAATCTAACATCAAAGCCTCATTTATTTCTAATGTAGTCTTGTGTCCACGGCTTTTCATGTCAGCTCCAATCAAAAAGTATCTTTCTCCAGTCTGTTGTTGTATAACACAGCTCAAAGGACTTTACAAATTAATGATCTATAAAAAAAAAAAAAAACACACACACACACACATACACATACACACACACACACACACACACACACACACAAAACTTATTGGATTTAACATCAGCAACATGTCTCTAAACACTACAATCACATGACATTTGTTCACAGAAAAAACAGTACAGCAATGTGTGTGTCAGGCCCTGTGTGGATGTTCCCCTTCATCTCTATCTCATTATACAAGCAGGGACATTTTGTTTATGCTTCTTCTCATCAAATATGTATAAATTTATGAGCATTTTCTAGGACACCACCATCATCTACCTTCCTTTCAAGATGCACCATGTTTTTATGCACCATGCTGTTTTTGAGTAATGATGTACAGGTGCAACAAGTTTACTTGCATGTTTTGCATACTGTCCCATATTCAAATTCTTTGAATGAAGACCGCATTCTTTGAAAATCCACTTCTGTGTGGAGGACTTGTCTACCTATTAATAACTAGGCGGGCTGCAGTTATTGACCAAATCTCCCTGATGTGGCACTGAGAGAGAGATGCATGATGGAGTCAGCTAAATTCAACTGATTTGGTTTTAATGCAGGGTCATGTTCTACTATAATGGGCTAAACGAAGCCACAGGCACAGTCCGAGATATTGGTAATTGGTTTTACTACTCCAGAGAAGCTCTGCATTCACAGAGAACCACAAGAGATGGATACATTTCACGCCTGCTTAGTTAATTTCAGGTTAAAAGCAGCTGCCGCGGCTGCCAGCCCCCCCACATACACACACTTAAAACAGCTGTCCAGATGTGAAATCTTGTGGGATAATTCACAGATGGGATAATCTACAGGAGGTAAAGAGATCGAGGAGCGGAAAAGGAAGGCTAGATTCAAGGGCCTACTCTTTGTACCCTCAGACAATGCCCCTAATATGGGTTCCAATAAACACGCTAAGCCCAGATGTGCTGAACACATGGTGCACAGACAACACAAGGGAACAATCTGTCAGAAATAAGGAAAGGACAAATAAAGCTGAGCAGAACAAAAGGAGATATTCTGAAGAAAGCAGAGCTAGTAATTAATGCGAGAAACAGCTTTGTTTACAACAGTGGGGCTAAGGGTTGATAAACCTAAAACGCCAGGGACTTGTAATCAGCTTTACTGCATGACTGACCATAGAAAAGCTCCTGCTGTAAACTAAACAAACATATACAGACACTCTAACCAGGAAAGATTTCAAAGAACACATGCTTATTGACAGAAAAACCCTCAAGAAGTAAACCCCTTTAAATACAAGAACCACCAGCATCCACAAACACATATATGGCCGCAACTCTGCAAGTTAAAAGCTGGTTTTCAAATACATGAATACGGTTTTGGAGATGTTAAAAAAGATTTTTTAAAAAGAGTGTTTTCTCACCACAGCTGAAGCAGTGCCCGCTCCCAGTGAGGCCCAGCTTAGGATCATAGACAGCATTACAAAAGCCATGATCCTGGAGGAAAACCAGAGAGAGAAAATGGGAGAGGGATGGGGTTGACAGGGAAATGCAGACAAAGACAGAGACACATGGGGAGAAACAGATGAATCAGCGTCTCTTTGTACCAATGATCTTCAGCTCTTTTTCAACTAGTTAATTTGATTTATTCTTTTCAGCATTTTCTTGGGAATTGTTCTCCTTTTGCCTGAAGACAGAGGCCCAAGTCACACTTTGTACTGGTGCATCGTAGATTAGACGATACGGCTGGAATTCAATTTATTATGGGGTGATATAAAGATAAATTAACTCATGACTCCTAGCTGAATTCACTTGTTAGCTCGTATAATAAAAGATCTGTTCTATTCAGATATAAGTTTGATTGAAGAAAAAGAATTGTTCAGTAGAGGTCTCACAAGACCACAACTAAAGATACTTGAAGTCTGGGGACTTTCCTTTTCTGTCTTTTGTCATTTCTGCTCTGCTAGATTCCACTAGCAACATCTTAATTGGCGGCACTTTCTGTCAATCATGGCTGTCAATCACTGTGCGATGTCGCTGTCAATCAAAAGCGGACACAAGCTCTTGATTTTTTCGACCTCTTGTGTTACATGCCACCCTTTTGTCTGGAAAATTTGAAGTGTTCAACAGGGTTTTAACATCCCTCAGGTTAATCTTGACCTGTTTAAGATCTGTGTCTTTAATCTGAGTGCCCCAAAATAACACTGATACATTCAAAAATAAGTACATAGCATGTGGTAATGAGTAGGAAGTTGTCAAAGAAGGTGGTTATGCTATATAAACAATCAAACACAACGATTTTGCACGGTCGATGGAAAAACAATACAAAGGTTAACACTGTGGAGGTGGTTTCTGGTTAAAAAAAAAAAAAAAACTCCCCACTATTAACCACCATTACTTTGTGACCGTCGGCAGAAGGGCAGAAGCTAGAGAAAGTGCAGTGAATTAGAGGGAGAAAAACCAGTAAAAAGACAAGGAAAAGCCCCATGATGGATGTAAAAAGGTTGCAGAGGGCTTCTGTTCTCAACTCACTCCTCGGACCTTCTTGAAAGCACCAATAAAGTAGCCTGAAAGCACTTAATAATTAGTTGAGGGACCGGACTCATCCTGCTCGTACGATCAATAGGCATTAGTGAGACCCATCAGAGAGATGTGAGGAGGGATCCTGGGCATCATCTGCTAACACTGACACGTAGGCTGCACTAAATTGGCCAAATGGGATGGGAAGTCTGGACTGTGGATTTGCTTGTCAGACATCGGTGTTGGTTTAAATGAATGGTTGCAATTTAGTAAATCAAACATTCCTCCTCTTAATGCTCCCTCATTATCACGGCGTTGGAGTCCAAACTTCCTTTCTATTGTTTAGAGAAGAAACAACAGCACTTTTCTATCTAGTTTGATATACATATATTTTTAAAATATATCAGTAAACTGATGGGTCTGTTTACTTGAGCGTATCAAGGTATAAGGTTTCCTTTAATCGTATGGAGAAATAGAAGGACAACACTGAGGAGAGGACTAAGGGCAGAGGCATTATCGGGGCTATTTGAGGATGTAATGCTATCGCTGGGGCTGTTAATGGAGTGGCCTTATGGAGCCAGAGAGGCTGACTGGTGCCCTGTCTGTCTGCGGTCTGTGATCCAAGCAGAGGCCAATGAGAACAGAGATGAACTGCATCAAAAAGGGCCCAGAAACAAGATGAAAGGTAAATACCTCCACATAGAGTGCTGCAGGGATAATGTAATTTTGTTGGGCAACCCAAAAGTTTGCATCGCCCTGTATGCCTCGACAAAAGCCAATAGGATTTTACATTGGATTTGGATTACTGCCGAACTTAGGCTCTGTGGCAAACAAAAGTTTATGGTACTTAGACATTTCGTTCAGCAAGATCATTTTCAGAAATGAACACCACCCAAAAAACAGGAACTATTGTTTAGGCTGTAAATAAATAACAACAAGTCAATGAGAGTGTCATTTAGCCACTTGTAAACCATAAGTAAATGCTTAACCATCTAAGGGTCGGTATTCACTGACATATTTTACGGCGTAAAAATCACTTAAGCTTGTGTAGTAACCACAAACCTTATTTACGGCATTTAGCCAAAAAACAATTTGAAAAATCCATTGAACTCCAGACCAGAAGTGCAAAAATGCTAACTCACTCATTCCTGCAGCACTTTTTTCCAAGCCCCCATAAACAGTGCTGAGCTTTGAAGCCAATTTGACACGTGGCCAAACCGTGGAATTACAAATTCTGGTTCTGTCACGGGATGCCACGGGGCCCAGAAAGACTTTTCCATAGGTTTGCATTGGGAGAGAGAACTTAGAAACATTTTTGTGAGTGTAAGAACCCCGGCCATATGACCTGTTTCACTCAAAATTTAATCCATTCTGCCTGATAAATTTTGGAGTGTCTAGAAGAGCAGGATGATTAAATTATTTTTAGCAGAGGGCTGAACCGGAACGATCTATGGGCCCCACAGTGCGGAAGATCCATAAAAAGATCCTGGTAAATTTATACATGGAAATCTAATTATTTTCGTTTCATGCTCCACTAAGCAACTTTCATAGGAATGAACAGGGCTGACCTCTAGTTCTCTTTATACATACATACACACTCCGGGGTTACCTACGTGATGATCAGCCATCGAGACTGTCTAGCCATCCCCAAGCACACAGCCAAGCAGATGACCAGATCCAGGATAAGCAGCAGCAGATAGGTCAGCCATCTACAAGACAGGGGGGGAAAGCATCAGTATAACAACCCTGATTGATCACTTTCACTTGCAGGCAGCATGCTTTATGTACAAGCCTCAGGAAGAGCTGGTCCAACATATGTTCTGGACCAAATGTGTGAGATCTGTGTGTGCTATCAGCATTCCTGTCTTCTAGTTAGAGCCCATCTGTTTCAGGTAATTTCCAGCCTGTTGGCTTAATAATTCAACACCACAAATCCATAGACATGAATTTTTCAAGCCCTGAAAATGTCCTTCACAGGAATGGCCTACAGTCAGCCTGGACGAAGTGTAAGTGTGTGTGTGTGTGTGTGTGTGTGTGTTCTGACCAACCAAACACGTGGGAATGCTCATGACTCATTCTTAACTCCACAAGCCCCAGTAGCTTCGTAAATCTTTCAGCGATGACAAAGCAAAAAAAAAAAAAGGAAAGAAAAGCCATTGATGTTCGAGATGCTGTATACTAACATGGAGTTGCTGTTATGAGAGGTATCTACAGTTTATAGTAAATCTGTATGCCAAGGTCATGAGGAAATATGATTAATTCATACAACGTGAAGAAGTCTAGATGTAAGCTAATAGATTTTAAAAAACAAACTGCAGAGTGGCTATTCCTCTGCTCACAGGAGGGCATTATATGGATGGAGAGGAGATGCACTTTACTTTTATCTGCATGAACACAACTGCCGTTCATTTCTCTGAGCACAGGCACAGGGATGAATTCAGAAATGGAATAGGGAAGGGAAGATAGAATATTGAAAAAAACAGAATGGTGTCATTTTTTCCCTTGTTCAGATAACACTGGGTTGGCCATAACATTTGCTGTTCATCAATAAAGCCCTGCCACAGGCTGTTCATAGCTCAATGGCTGTATGAAATTCAATCAACACCCAGGAGATTGGTGTCGAAATGCACAAAGTGGCAACTGTAGTCCAAAAGAAGATCTGGTGTCATGATAGGAAAGAACAACAAACCATGTGGGGATATGTTTGCATGAAATCAATGCGAGGAATATGTCAGTGAGACAATAGCACCAAAGACACAGCTCTGGTTATTTGTGTTCTGTCATGCCTGGAGTCAGGGACACTTGTCACTGCTTCAATAACAAGTACAGAAGAAAATGTGGAAATCTATTCACAAATAATAAATAAGAAAAATACAAAATGAATGAGCAAAGAAAGAATAAATGCCTTAGAACAGGGGTCTCAAACTCACGGCCCACGTGCCAATTGCGGCCCTCGTGACGATATTTTGTGGCCCTCACCTTGATATGAAAGTTTAATGTGAGTTTTATGTGAATGGCATTTTACGTGTTGTGTGTGGAAGGTCCCTTTAATTACTTTTTTTGGTAATATTGTGTATTTTTTGGGTCATTCTGTGTCTTTTTTTGGTAATTTTGTGTATTTTTTGGGTCATTCTGTGTCGTTTTTTGGTCATTTTGTGTCTTTTTTGGTCAGTTTTTGTCTTTTTGTGTCCTTTTTTGGGGTCATTTTGTGTCTTTTTTTTTAAATTTTGTGTCTATTTTGGTAAATCTGTGTCTTTTTTTAAGTAATTTAGTGTTTCTTCAATCATTTTTTGTCTTTTTTGTAATTTTGTGTCTTTTTTTTGTAATTTTGTGTCTTTTTTGGTGATTTTGTGTCTTTTTTTAGTAATGTTGTGTCTTTTTTGTCATTTTGTGTCGTTTTTTATTCCATTATTATTATTCCAAATGTTTCCAATAATATTCATAGCTATAGAAAACGGTCATTTTAATCAGGATAACGGTCCGTTACTGTTCATTTGGTCACCTGTCAATACTAACAAATAGGCAAAGGGATATGATGCATTGTGTTTGCCTGCAAGCTGCCAGTTTTAAGACACTTTTTTTTGGAAATGCTTTTTTAGACCTTGGCCGCTTTTAACAATATATTTTAATTGGATGAAAGCTATACAGAAACAAGCTGAGCAAATGTTACCAGCCAGACTTGCAGCCCCTCTGGGAGGTCCTGGTTCCCGCCGAACAGATTTTTTTTTAAACATGAATTGGCTTTATTCTGTGTTTTTACTGGTTTTAATTACCTGGTCTACTTGTTTTGGAGAGAAAGAGATCTCTGCGGATGATTCGGCTCTCTGTAAAAGCCTCCCATGATCCCACACTGCCTCACAATGTCAACAAACTCTGTCTTTTGTTGTTCTTTTGATTGAGAGACCCCAACTGACAGAAAAATAACATACTGTTCATATAATCTGTTTATTTTATTATTATAGTACAGTGACAAATAGACCTTGACTACAGAGCAATGCAGGCACTTTTGTTACATCATTGTGTAGGCACACACTCTTCACTGCTACAAATGTGTTTAAGTGGCAAACAGCAAGATGGACACTTGAGGTCATGCACCATGAATCATCTGCGCTCTTACATCATGTGGATGCTGACACTGAAGTCTTTTTAACCACACTCTTTCTTTGCACATCTGAAAACACAATATTCGTAGAACTCCCTCACATTATGTAGTCGAAAACAAGAAATCTCTATTTTAACAAATTCCAAACATAACAAAGGAAATAATTTAGGTCATAAAAGTCAAACAGAAGTACATTAATATTTAGCACAAGCACTGAAAAGTAGTTTCTTTAAAAAGGGAGTAAAACAAATGGAGCTGCATTGGAGGTTATCTGAGATTCTATAACCAGAGGCTAGGTGACTAACACAAGTATCCATAGATAAGGAGATATGACTTTCATAAATAGGAAACAAAGCAATAAACTGTGTGGTTAATCGGCTTGCTTCTTACAGTTACACAAGAATGAACCATGCATAAATTTGTCAGTTTTGAGGGCCTAGGCTTAAAGGACCAGTGTGTAGGATTTAGTGGTAGCAGTGGGGTTGTAGATTGTAAACAACATAATAACCCTCCGCTAACCCCTCCCTTTCAATGGGTGTTGGTTGGAGAACTACGGTGGCCTTCAGGTGACATGAAAACCAAGCCGCAACCTCAGGGTCGGAAAAGTGAAGCCAATGCAGTAGTGCTGTAGAACTGCATTCTTTCTAATTGCCAGCAGGGGGCGACTACAGTGGTTCCAAGAAGAAGCCTGACTGTATGAAAATCAATGAGAAATTAACCCTACTTCTCACTTGATTTATTACCCCAGTAAACATTTTTTTCAGGCATGCTTTAGGGCGTGGCTATCTTGTGATTGACAGGTTGCTACCACAGCGCACTGTACGTTGAATCTTTCACGGTGTGTTATCAGTTCATGACAGTTATTTGGAACATTTTGGTTGCCTAAAAAAATATCTTGTTCAACATTCCCCTGTAATAAAATAACTCTAAGGATTCAGCTGTTAATTTTTAATTATAGGAGCCCAGCTCCACTGTATTGTCCAAATATTGTAATTTGTGGTTTAAACTCCCCAAAGAATTGTCACTAGCACTTATTGATACAATAATTATTATTGCACTATACCTTGATTGTTTGCTTTTACTCTTCTTGTAAGTTGCTTTGGATAAAAGCGTCTGCTAAATGACTAAATGTAAAGATACCAAGATATCAAACTTGAGGCTTCAAAACCATAGTCCACAAACCAATGGGTGACATCGCAGTGACCACATCCACTTCTTAAACAAAGTCAATGGTAAACTAAACACAAAAGGCTCTCCCTTGAGCTAGTGTTTGGTTTGTCCATTCAGGGCTGCTGGAGAAACATGGCGTTTATGCATGATGGACTACGTGAAAGACATTAAGGACTTATTAGTTAACAAAAACACAATGATTCCATGTTTCAGGTGACTACATAGAAAGGAAAGATCATTTTGAATATTATACTCCATTTCTGCTAGAGTATGTCTCTTAATCCTACACACTGCACTACACTTTAAATATTACAATGTGCACTGCATTATAGACATGCCACATCTGCAATGAAAGATCTCAGGTGGTGACAAATACGAGTCAACATATGTTTTATTCAAATTTAATTAAAATCAGGCTGTAGAATTAATAGCACTTCAGTGTTTAATGTGCTTCAGAGGGAGAGTTTTACGCTTTGCAATTTACTTCTACTAAATCTGCAACCTCCTGGGACAGACAGGAGTTATGGGAAGAATTTGATGAGATGACATCAGCGTCAGATCACTACAGAGCACACACTCAGATAAGCTCTGTTCCCTGATTAACTTTGTGCATATAATGTATATCAAACAAATCCTTCTGCAGAAGGTACCATACTAGCCTAAATCTACCTCCCATGAGTCTCTCCTTCCAATTTAGCCCAAAATATTCCTACAGTACTGAAATGAACAGGTTGCAAATGTGAAACTTCACGGCATAACAGCACTATGAAGTTTTATGTGCTGAAGAATAAAACATGCAGCAGAAGCTATCAAATTACACTCACAGTTTGGACCAGCAGCCTTTGGAGTCTCATAAATAAGCATACCCCCCTGAATTAATGCTGGATAGTTAATTCAGTTGGATTTCTTTTTTGTTGATTGGAGTTTTTTTTCCCGTTTATTGAATTTCAGTTTTTGACTCTTAATACTTTTTCACAGTTCTGTTTTTTGAAAAGAACACAGTTTTCAAGGGGAAAACCACATCAAAATAATAATTGTAATCAATGTGAGCAGTGGTCTGCGGGTAAGGAGATCATTTATGGTCTAATAGCCATTCTGCCATGCATAACATTCTGTGAGATCATAAGCATTAGAGCTCAAACTGCACAGTGGGCAATAAGCTCAATTTCAGCTTTCATTTATTTAGCAATCAGGAGAAAATAGCTTTTCCGGTCTGTGTTCCGGAGGGAAGATCAATAAAATCCCATCTGCTCCCTGTCTGCTCTGGATCACTTGTAGTCCCATTCTGAGAGGTATGTTTACTTCAACCAATCACAGATGAAATTAAAAGCTGTCAATCACCCCAGGGGAGTAACTAAGGCTCCACCTACCTGTAATACTCAGCGAAGGCTATTTGGTCAGCAACGGCTGCAATGTCAACATTGACTTTGTTGATATCCGGCAGAGCTGTCATCTCACGAATAACGTTGTTGACCATCAGCTGCATAAAGCCCAGAACTTTGAGGTAGTCGGGCCTGGTGGAAAAGATTTCATCCAGTCGTTCCAGATGCTGCTTGAGACCAGTTTGTACATTGCCCACAGATCCTGCAACCTACAAAACAAAATGAAGATAAGAGAATGGGTGAAATGAAAGAAAATGGGGAAAAAGAAATAACAGTACAAGTGAGGTGAAGAGGAGTCAGAGAGAAAACAGGGTCAGAAGGAAACAGGAACATAAATGAATTCATGAACAGATATTCATAAAAACATGATTGAAAATATAGAAAAAGGTGAGAGAACCAAAGGAGAACTCCCTCGGGAAAAGATTAACTTTTCTCCTCAAACGTGTGTTTTATTCGGGTAAACAATGTTAGAGTGGAATACTGATAACAATGCCGGGGAGACCTGTTATCACAGGGGTCTTTGATAGTGAGAACAGAGTGGGAGGAGGCATGGTGGAGTAGAGTAAATACATTTTACTTTTCTGTTTGAACAAAAACAATGCGATGCAGTAAACGCCTGCACTTTCACAGCATCAATGGAGCCAGAAACAGGTCAATTTTAGCCTGATGCTGACAGGCAGGGGGAAATTGTTTCTCTACCACAGCCTCATTTCATTGAGAATCACAGGCAGAATAGCATGACTCACTTACAGACATTTTAAGAAAGGGCATTGAAAGGTGCAATCCATTCTGCAAATGTGAACAAAGAGGTAAACTTGCAATAAAAACTGAAAACATGTGCTCAAAACCTGCTGTCACTCTGAAATTGATTTAAAGACAGGTTATATTTTTCTTTTAAAGAAACAGTTCAACATTTTGGGGAGAGTTACATTAGAAACTCTGTCTCCAAAAAACTCTATTACCATACAATGAAAATGCATTCTCATTATTCTGCAGAGTTTGTAAACAGATTTGAAATAGCTTTTTTTTCTTCTTTCATATGCAGTACCCTTTTATTTTAATTCATCAAAGATCGTCTAACTTTTAGGATTCTCTATTCCCCTTGTGAGAAAAGTTTTCTTCAAGAATCCAAGGTAATGCAGGGTTAGAAATAGTAGTGGGGAATGATTAAGTTTTCTTTTAAAACCACAAGAATACAGCAAGACGACCCTTAAAAGGGCACACACACACACACACCCACCCACACAAACACACATACTGAGTAGGAGGCTCCACTAATTCTGAACAGATGTTGCTTTCTGTATTCTAATCTGAAGCAGTTTGTGGCAGTCCCACTTTCTTTATCTATCATCTTTTCTCCATTACACCCATGACTTCTTTAACACACTCAAGTATTGGGAGGAAGAATGTTCATTCCCACGCTACGAAAACTCGCCACAAAAGAAGATAAAATCATATCTTAGTCTTCTTCACACTGAAACATTTCAAACACTCTTGATTAAATTCTAGAGTGGATGCTAATGGTTTGCGAGCAAGAAAGAGTATCCGTGTGGAGATGAGGCAAAGATAGAGGCCCATCCTCCACTCCAAAACTCCCAGGGGGGGATATGTGATTGCCAGTAAACTGCTCCCACTTCCCACCTCTATGTTCATCATCTCTCACAGCTCCTGCCACGACGCCCCGAATCTTATCTGCAAGCCTGTATGCCTGAGTGTGAGAAATGGGATCCATCAGCTAGCTGCTCTGGGTGATCCACATTTCCCTAATCTGGACCGTCCCGTCTTCCCTTAAAATGGATTAAAGCTCACTTTTACTGAAAGCGGGTCACAAGGAGGCTTCTCCATATTGGACACGCCTGTTAAATGAAACTGATTTGAGGCTCACAGCAGAAGCACTCCAAGTGCCAATTCACATGCAACTGAACTGTTCTGCCTTCAGTGACTTCATGTATCGGAGATTTACTGTAATAACTTTGACAATAAAACAATATATATATGATCACAGTGGTTTAAAGCCTAGCAAGATAATACATTAAGAAACGGGACACTGAGGAGAGACATTCAGGGAAAACTAATGCACGGTGCAGAAAGTACTAATAATTTTGTTCCAAGAATCACAAGACGAGCTTTCACTTTCAAAGAGGAAGAGCTATATATAAAAGTGTAACTGCGGTTGTAAATTGGAAGCGCGCATTTTGATATAGTGTGATTGCCGTGTTTTTTCATCCATCATTTCCAGGCAGCGCTCACGAGCTCTTAATATTGCAAGCTGAACACTGGAAATAAAGCTTAACAAAGGATGCCTGCGAACAATCAAAAGCCTCCTTCAATAGAGATAGACGGAGTGGTCCTCCTGATCAAATCTTTCTCTCTTTGACACAAGATGATTCCTCACAGCGTGAGAGATTGCATATTTTATGATGAAAAGAGCCTTAACAAGCCATCAGTAGAGCCAAACAGCTCCTAGTGTAAATCACAAAGCTCACAGCTAGGAGCCTCGTGAATCATGGAGATTTTGTCGCCTTTGTGCCCATGTGCTTTAATGGACAAATTTGATATCAACCTGGTGTGTAAAACAGTATTTCCCAAACAGGGGTACTTGTACTTTTGGGTGAACTTCTGCAGTAAAGAAGATCAACTAATTTGAAATTAAAAATTAGTTAGCGGTTAGCAAACGAGCAAAGAAGTTCAGTTAGCTAAAACAGTTAACTAAAAGTAATGTGTAGATCAGCTAAATATACTGAATATACAGTTCAAATAATTAGCTAATGACAGATTTTTTGAATGTTTTGTACAGTAAAAATGTCTTGTTCAGCGTTTGGTTGGACTAACAGACACTCCAAGGAGTCGCTGTTCATTTTTATTAGGTGAATAACGTACATTTTGTTTTGTTTTTTGCTAGCCAAAACTAACATCCCAGTTAATGCTCCAGTTAATGCTAACATGAATTAGCAGTAACTTCTCTCATTCAGGTTGAGGTGTAGAGAGGTGTGTAGTCAGTGTCGTCAGATCCCTCTTGCTCCTCCACAGTCCAAATATGGTCTGCTCCCTGTATCGGAAAATAAGCGTTTTTGCAACTTTCAGTTTGCAAACTGTAGCACTATCCTAATTAATTCTCAGCTCATTGGCTTTTTCATGTATGGCCGTTAGCGAGCAAAACGGAGCACTCAGCTGTGTTTCAGCTCAGTGAGAACTGATACTCGATTCAGTGTACGAATCTTTTGTACTTATTTTTTTAAAGAACGCATTCTAAAGATTCAGTACACTGAAAAGAACAGCCGTTCCCATTTGACCATACTAGGGGGTGTGTCTTATAGAAATGTCGGAAACCACAAGTGTGACACACAACAACATGTATTTAAGGTATTAAGTTATAGCAGACCACTGAAGTGATTAGATTTGAACCAACTTCATAGAAACTCACATGAAAGGCCAAGAAAGGATTTGGTAAACCAATAAAGATCAGTGGAGAAATGACTCTCTCAATCACCAGACGAAAGCAGCTTATGCGATGGACAGCCGGCAAGCTCATCAGCTCTTTAAGTGGAGTACATTACATGAAGCTATGATCCCGCAAGTGAGAAAGCCTTTGTTTCCCTAGGGAACATCTATAGTATGTTTCTCATGCAGCCATGCTGTACAGTACATCATGCTGCAGGATCAAATCGATACCAAGATACAGCAGAGAAAGTCAGTAGCAGGAATGTGAAATGATCAGGCCTGAATCCCATTTCCTTCCTACAGCTCGAATGAAATGCTGTACTGCAATCTACAACCTTTTTTACAGGTTATTTGTTACACCAAGCTGCAACTAATGCAGTCCAATACGACTTAAACTGCTTTTGAGAGAGGTGTTGATTCAACTTTATGGTCATTCTGGAGCATGTCCCCTGCAATGATGCTGAAATATATTGAATTATATTGAGAGACACTACTCCATTTTTATCCATTTCATTTATATCAACAATGGTAGAGTTAATGGAGTTTAAACAAAAATGCTGATCATTATAAATATAATATATTTATTTAGGGATGATAATCAACTGGCAAATAAATGTATACTTCATAAATAACCCTTGATCCATCATGACGTGAGCTACAAATGGATTAAATCTAAATCTCAGCATGCAGAGTGAAGGAGTGTACACAGAGCTGTTTGTGTCCATACGTTAATACAGTATGTGTGCATATGAGTGCCTATAAGTGGATGTGTGATCATACACACACAAGCACACGCACAAATATATATACAATATAGGTAGTGAGACTGAGAGAGATGGAAAGAGGAGGCTTAACATCCATTAATGCACTGCAGATGGAGTTAATCCTCTTCTTCCTCATTGAGATTATTGCTTCTCGCAGGGCCTTGTTCTGACTCCCTTGCTCTGCCTTCTCTTCCCTATCCCTCCCTCCTCCCCCTCTAAGCCTCCCAAATAACTTCCCTGAATGCAGGTCAGGAGTTGCATAGAAAGAATCCCCCATTTACAAATCCTTAGGCAGCAGTCACCTCAATTCCTTCACTGTGACAAAAAGCGGATCGAGACCCCCCACAGTGAGGTGCGAGCCTCGAGACAGATGCACACCCCAATAACAAAGGCGGGGTTCTGGTGTCTACCAGCTGTAAATCACTGTTTCCAAGTAGGGTAAGCCATGTTTAAAACCATCATGGCTAATCAAAAATGTTGTTGATTGAAAAACAACCACAAATCGTGAGACAAGCAGCGAAATTGACGGCCAACTCAAAGTAATCCACCTGAAAATGGCTTAAATTGTAACTGATATGAATAAAAAAACATTTCAGTTTGTGCATTTAATATTTATGATGCTGATATGATACTGAAGAGAGTTTGGCATGCTTGTCTTACCAGATTGTTGATGCCACCCAATGTGTGATTGGCATTGTAGAGCGAGTAGGTCAGCTGGTACATCCCATCATTGGTCTCGCTGTTTCCATAGAAACCCACTCCTACAGCAGAACTGTGAAAAAAGGAGAGATTCAGGTTTAATGAACAAATAAATAAACATAATTAATTCTCTGTTTGTATTGTCGTTCATGATAACGTTCTGCATGAGGTTATCAAAGGACATGAGACAAAGAAATGGTATTCACAGTTCCCAAAGGGGGAAACATTGAGGATTCAGGGGGAATATGTAAAGTACCATACCAGTAAATGCTTTGTGTTGTTTGTTTGTTTGTTTGTTTGTTTTTTATAATCTTCTTACTCTTGAACCTCTATTATTGTTCATCCATACTGAAACATAAAAGGGTTGTGCTGATGCAGGACCTGGTGAGGAGGTTAGGAGGGACTGTGAATAGGCTCAAACGTGCAAAAAATACAAAGATAGAAATTAATATCAACATATATACAAAAAAAGTATAAACAAATATGCTTCATTATGAAATTATTGATATTGCACAAATAAAACGCATTTCTTTTAGCAGCAAAACTACAACTTCACGGATAAACAAAGGTATCTTTGGTTAGACATTAGGGCTGCAGCTGATGATTATTTTCAGTCAATCTGATCATGTTTTTATCGTGATTGTCAGAAATAGTAAAAGAAAAAATGTCCTTACGAGTCAAAAATTATGTCTTTAAATGTCTTTTTTTCTGTCAGTCCAAAACCCAAAGATATTCAGTTTAATGAGCAGGAAATCTCCACATCTAAGAGGCTGAAAACAGCATTTTCTGCCATTTTTCATGAACATCAAAATAGTTGCCAATAAGTTGTAAAAAAGAAAAAAATAAGAGGATTAGGTGTCATTTTTTCCACTTCTACTTTTGTATTGTCAGCGCTCTTAAAGTTAAATAAGCTTGCCAAAGATTTTTTTCTCCTACCACCACATGGGCTGGATGAACGGAGTGGAGCTGATATGTGAAAGATAACATTTTTATAAGTCATATTTCCTACTTTAAAACCACACCCTCCGACGTCTATTACTTCTATCTCTTTTACGCTTTTCTCTGACAATATATCAAACCCTCTATTTCCAGCAGTAACTTTGAATTTGTCATCCCATTCATAGCTAAAACCACATCAGAATTCTGTTTGACATCCAAAAATGTATCCGAGTGGAATACACAGGATTCCCATTTCCCACCTTCCAGCAGCCGGAGACTTTGCGGAGCCTCTGTAATAGGGGGGATTAGTGTCCTAACACCCGGAGCCAGTGTACCCCTACTGCTAGCAGTCCACAGTGACATGAGCAATGATACAATTTCATCATACTTGATTGCTGCAAGGTTACTCTACACGAAGGTCATAGGTTAGTAACACTTTCAGCCACATTCAGAGGCATTTTCAACGTCTATAGGAGGGAGCTCATCAATCAAGCTTCTGATAGCAGGAAGTCACAGCAAAATTGTTGTTTCTGGGATACCACATGTACACACAAACACACAAAAACAGAAAGTTATCCTCGAAATGACTCATACACCATATCAGCTGCAAAGCCAAAAAAAGCATACATCATAATCCAGATAGACAAATGTCAGGGTTAACACTGTCATCCTCCACAGTCATACAAAGACAATGAAGGAGGCTATTTAAGTACAAAGACAGGATGTGGAGGGTTTTTTTTACATTTAATATATCCTGTCAGGGTGCATGTGATATGCCACTGTGAGTGCTTATGTGCATAGGTGTGTTTATTTTTGTGTCCATTAGCATCCTGTCACTGTAACCTTGTAAGCATAATGAAAACCACTGCCTGCGTCTCATCTATTAACCAAGTTCCATCTGGTTATGATTAGGAGCATCGAGGGCATTCTCTGCACAATCAAATTTGCAGGGAAAAAATAGACACAATGACAGTAATCCTGACAAGCAAAAATTCATGAATGTGGTTTTGAAATTTACTTCATTCTGCTGGTTGATCTTCAGCTCCCCTCGGCTGCCGGCATCCCCTGCCAACATTACTTTATTTCAGAGGCTCAAGCAGGCTCAGTTTTAAATAAGGCTCCAAACTTTGGCTAAATTTTGATGAGGGAAACACTGGCAAGGACATTTTCAAAGTGGTCTCTACCTCTACCCCTGACTTCAGCATTACTGAATGAAAACAGATTTGTCTTTCCTTTACAGACACTTTATGCTAATCCCACACAGTTCTGGGTAAAGGTCATGCAGATGTTGGCGTTTGATGAATTCTACAGTATTCCTCAACTTCTTCGGTGTCTTAATGTGGTTTTCGGAGGGATTTTTGATCATTTTTAGCAATTCTTGAGAGGTCAAAAATTTTAAAACTTTGATCCAAATCCAAATAATAATTATAATTCTAACTCTATAAATATGTAACCTTTATAAATGGCATTTATATTATATATTATATTTCTTAGACACAAATCAAAGCAAGAGCAAAAGGCAAAAGGTAATGTGTGACCAAAAGGTCAAACAGTGCGGCCCAAAAAGAGCAAGAAAAATAAATCTGGGTAAGATTAATACAAGAAAACCAAGATGCAAAATAATAGTGGGCAACAGGCAAATGAACAAGTAATATTTATCAGAAGAAATGAATAAAAATAAACACAAAAATGCCCAAAAATGCGTATAAAAAATGTAGACAATAAAGCAATAAAAAGATAATAAAAAAGGTGACGACATCACATAAAAGAAAGTCTATAAAAAGGGCTCTTAAGAAGGGATTTAAAAGAAGTTACTGATGCAGCGTTGTCAATTTATTTACTTATCCTTTATTCAATTCTCGAGTAATCATTGAGGGCAACCCCTCATTTAATGATATCAAGAGTACAGAGAAAGCACGATGAAGTACAAAAAAACACAGCCAAAACACTTGGAAAACATTAAAAACAGCTGCAGTTATTGGTAATCATAGTTTTAAACTGGCCCAGTTTTGTTATAATTGTGCTGAGTTTGAGTGAATGTTGTAAGATGTTCCAGTCAATGGTGTCAACCCAAAAATTGCTGGTGCAATTTATAACATAATTGAGCAAGGGAATGATCATTTGTAATGTTCTAGACATTTGCTCTAGACACTTTAAACAAATAAATAAGCTCCTACCAAAAGATCCTGTTTTTTTTTTGTTTTTTTTTACATATTTCTGACGCCAGACATGACTCATCCCACCCCGGCCACACCTTTTTCAAACTGTTACCATCAGGCAGGCAATACAGGACAATGAAAACACATACAAACAGACTAAAAAACAGCTTTTATACAAAGACAATTACAGCATTAAATGACCACATAAAGTTATTCATGAAATGGTGTATGTATGTGTACGTGGATGAATGCGCTATTTATTTTATTTTATTTTAATTATCCATGGTTTTAAAAACATTTTTTTTATCCCTTTTATCTGTTTGATTTATGTTTTATACTATGTGTTTTTACATAGTTCATATTTGTATACTTCTGCACTGAGTATTACACTTAATTTCGTTATGCATTGCATAATGACAAATAAAGATATTCTATTCTATTCTTTTCTATAAAAAAAGAAAGAAAAAAAAATCACACACAGTGCTGAGCTGCATCTCAAATAAACCTTCATGTTCCCAGATTTCAGTTGACGCAAACCACTGCAATGTGGTATCTACTGCTGACCTGCTATCTCCCCCTAAAGACTGGTCAGTGTGGCTGCGGGGGTGTTAAAGAAGGCTTGCTTATCGCTTTTCAAGACATTTTTGTTTCAGTGGATCTGTAACGACTGGGACAATGAGCCATTCATCAACACCGTGGTCAACGTGGTGACATGTCAGCGAAAAGAAAGACAACACAGTAAAGAAACAGCGCAGGCACAGGATATCATAGATTTAGCCTCCAGGGAAACATTCGTATGTATGTGGCTTTGGAAAAGGCTGTCTGCAGTGAGAGGTGTTACAAGAAAACAACACAATAAACAATAGGACTAGAGCATATATGCACTCCAGGATATTTAGTGTCTTTGTTCCTCCGAGGCGAGATTACTTCTAAGACTGTGTGTTGACTGGACAATTGCATCTTAGTATTCAAAACATGTTGTGAGCAGAACAAATGGCCACACTGGATGAACAAGTAATAACAGATAAATGCCTTGATTCTGTGGAGACCAGTGTATTGCTGCTATAATAAATTGTATCAGGGTTAACAGAAACCGACACAGTCAGGAAGGATTTTTAGAATATTAGATTTGCTTGCTATCTTTAACCTTAATTTACCCCCATTCATTCTCCTGGGGTCAGAAATAATCATCCAGATAGGTGCGGCAGCTCTTAAATCCTTTTTTTATTTGAGTTCTGCAGTGGAGCCGAGATGTAATTCTTCTAGAGAGTATAATGCTGTGTGAAAATCTGGGAAAAAGTGAATGTAGTGATCGTGATAAACAATTGGGTCTTTCTTATATTATATGAAAGGATGTTTCTACTCATAATAGCAAATAGAAATCCCATGATCCAACATAATAAAAGAAGGGAAATACATACAGTGGGTCAATGTTTCCTTTTCTATGCATCCTTTTGTGTTTCCTTACAAGCATTTTTTGTTCCAAAATAAAAGTAATTAAAAGCTAGCACATTTTCAATTGAGCTGCTACAGCTCAAAACTTTAATCAATGACACCAGTCAATAGGTATCAAACAATAAAGCACATCCAAAGGAAAAACTTCCCAATTTCAATACGAAGATAAAATGCTGTTTTCAGCAAGTAAACTTCTATGTACAGAGAGCAGGCAATACCAAAAAAAAAGAAAGAAAAGATGCAGTGTTTATACTGTCATCTAATTAATGGCTTGATTATTAAATTGGATGTCCTATGTGAGTTTGTTTTTATAATTTGTTGATCTGAATATATTAACATCCCTTGGAACGAGCTTCTACAGAGATGGATGAGAGCTCTGAGCAGAAACTAGATAACAGAACTTCTTTGCTAAACAGCATCATGCCCAGTCACTTAACAGCACAACAGGCCTTGTGTGCTGCATATGTGCTCGGTACGGACACAGACGGCAAACAAAGTTAAAGCTCAACACTTAGATAAATGTCACAAGTTTGAGCGGATCTGTACACAAATTCAATCAAGAATTGGAGACTGATTTATCCATTTTCATTTCTGACTCAATGATTTTTGAGTCAAAGCATATTAGAGCTTAATCAAAAGCACGATTATGTCGGGAAATGCCGCTATGAAGTTGTTATGGAAGCCCCCTGCTCGTTCAAGCTTGCATAAATTTAAAGAATACAACCTGGGGGAATATTTGCTGGTACAGATTGTAAAATGAACAGGTAAGACAATATATTATAAAAGCACAAAGGCCAAATCTGAGGCTGCAACATTTAAAGCTCATTGATTTAAATGGACACAGCTGAACAATCAGTGGTCAGAGTTTTGGTGGGGGGCTTCAGCTCAACAGTCAGCTGAGGGATTTAGCAGTCTGATCACCTAGCCGTCAGCTGATCAGGGGCCCTATTGATGATGTGGCCTGTCAGGAATAATCAGCCTTATTTGTATTCTTAAAAACAAAAGCACGCTTTGCCAAAGCCTGCATTACTGGAACATTTGTTCGGAATAAACAGTAGATCAAAGTCATTTGACTCATATCAAAATTTGAGCATAATCTTCTAAGACAGTCTCATGCTGTGTTCTAGTTAGACTACTTATCCTAAAGTTTCCTCGCTCTTCCTGAATGTCTGGGTGACATTTTTTGCAGTGTTTTCATGACGTAGAGAAGCCAAAAAATTACCCCAAAAAAATAAAAGCTTTCACCTCTTTTATATTTAAAGCTACTAATCAGGGTAATCATATCTGTCAGTTTAGTGGCACAACAAGAATAACAATGGTCTTTTTAAACATTTTAAATGCACAGTATGTAATCTCTGCTGCTACACTGCAAAAACAGAAAAGTTGGGTGAACTCAAATTTCAAGGCAACAAACTTCGATAAAATTTTAAGTTGGACAATTAAACTAAATATTCTAAGTTTTGTTTTTGAGTTTGCTCAACTCTGAATTCAGATTTTTGTCAACTCAACTGTAAGTTTTACTAACTTATAATTTTACATTGTAATAACTTTTAATCCTTACTTCTGCTAAGTTCTGCAATGTGCTGAATTGGCACCATTGTAACGCCGCTATGAAATGTCAGCTAATGTTGCGACCACAATTTTGAGTTAGCATTGATACGCTAATGGCTACTCTTGTAGCTGTAACTAGCAGCGCCGCTAGCATCAGTTAGCCGCTAGCATCAGTTAGCCGCTAGCTTTCGCTAATTAATTTCACCGCTTTCCTAGCCTGGGTATACCCTGACTGCCTTGCGCGCTCGAATTTAATTTCGAACCTCCAGGCGGTCTGGAAACCAGGAAGCTTCCTTAGCCCTGTTTTAGGGATCCAATCACAGAGCGGGGAGGGACGGCAAGACGATGATGCATACTACTCGGCACTTGGAAGCTTGTAGTTTTCTTACGGATCCAACATGGCTGCTGCAGACGCGAAACTCTCTTTAGCTGTAGATGGTGTTTTAAATAGTTTAGAGCGAAAGTTGAAAGGCGAAAGGTCTCTCGGCGGCTCCGCTGTCCCCCGGCTCGTAGCGAGGTCACCGGTAGCGGGACTAGCGGCGCTAATCACCGGCGCTAGCGTAACGGCGGTGAACTCGTTCCGAGCCAGGGGACAGCGGAGCCGCCGAGAGACCCGCAGCAGCTTGTTTATTGCCCATAAAATCAGTGGATGTGTGTGGCTGAATGACATGAGGGGGAATAAAGCGTGAAAATAAATAGCAGAAAGCGAGAACTGGAGAAGCAACGCAGCAAGCAACACTCTCTCACAGACACACACACAACAAACATCCATTTCTGTTGCTCTACTACGTCATCTGGTATAACTGATACGATTGGCTAAGAGCTACCTACAGACGCTTTTGATAGACATTCTAAGCGCCCAATAAACGGCTCCGGAGGATCGTAAACCACAGCTCCTCTACGGAGAAATGAATGGCTGGTTCCCAGACCACATCTCATTTGAGATTTATCTGGTGTTAGC
Organism: Centropristis striata; assembly: GCF_030273125.1. NCBI lineage: Eukaryota > Metazoa > Chordata > Actinopteri > Perciformes > Serranidae > Centropristis > Centropristis striata. The sequence goes on along the minus strand of NC_081529.1, from coordinate 28,911,245 downwards.
CAGGCTACCGCTTTGCCGCATTTCACAACAAAGAAATAAGAGTTAGCAGAACTATTGTCCCTTGTTGTGAACCCCAACTTAAAGATATAAGTAACAACAACTCACAAACTTGTTTTTGAGCAGACAACTGGCTGCCTTTGTTGTGCTAACTTACATTATTGCCCTAAATGTCAATAATTTATATTTCCAAGTTTTACCAACTTAAATCACTGTTTTAGGCCAAAAAATACAAGTTGGCTTTTTTGCAGTGTAGGGGTTTCTTAATCAAAGCAAAACAAAAGATGGACTTTGATGATGCTGTGAAGTAGTGTGGGATCATGGGAGTTGCTGTCTTCTTTATTAAACAAAGACCATTACTGATGAACTGAAGAACTAATGTTCACAAACAAGTTTATGTAAATAAGTTTATCTATGTCGCATTAAGTCAAGTTTATTCACGTTATGTCATTTCATTCTAATAAAATAACAGCAAATAATGTTACTATGATACTGCATTGAATTTATGTGGGAAATTCTATCATTGGGTAGCGCAGCGCTGTATTTTCATCACAAATATAACTTAATAAGTGTGTTGAAGATTGCAACATTACGATTACACACCACTGGCATGACCCACTTGGTTGGATCAAAATTGAAATATCATATCTATAAATTAGACCTTTACTGGATTACTGTGTTGCAAATTTGCATGCAAATCAATGAAAAATTAGGCTGTGGGGCAGAAAAAGCAAAGGGTATAATTCTGTAACATTGTAAGATTTACTATTACTCTCTGATGTATTATCTGGTGTTTCCCTAGAAGTCAGAGCAACAAGAGGTGGCAAAGGTTATAGAACGCCATTGAAACACGCCGTTATATTGATCAAATGAAAGATTTCTCTGGGTTCGAACATTGCTGGAAAGATTTTGAATAATGTAATCACACAACTCAACGTATAATCATTTTTGACATTTAATGCGGAAATGTTACATATTATAACTTTAACAATTTTGACTCACCATATGATAAGACCTGTGATGACAGCAGACCATGTGAGACAGCAGGTATCTGGCCTTTTGGTGTCTTCATCTATGTCCCTGCGGCAGCAGCACAGGCAGATCAGGCACACTGCCAGAACCAGCAGGCTCAGACCCAGGCCCACTGCTCCGACACATGCTAGAAATATCAAAGACTGGGGCAGGGGAGAGGAGAGAGAACAGAGCCAAAAGACAAAAAAGAAGAAAGTTAAAAAAGAACTTCTCAGAAGATTATATCCACATATATATTTAAAGAGGCAGAAAAGCTGGTGTATGTGGTCTTTAGATGTCAGGCTGGGTGAACCCGCCACCTTAAAGTTTGAGACTAATATCAACCAACACTCATGCGTAAAGATATGTTTGAGGTTAGCATGTAGCTACTTCATCCTCTGATCAACATCATCACTGCTGCCAGCAGCACAGGGGGCAGAAATACACAAGTTGGGGGTCTTTGGGTGAAGAAAGCCCACAGAGAATGCTGTTTTTTCTGCCACTGCAGAACTTTGACTCAAAGGAAAACAGAAATGATCCAAGGCTGTGGGAGGGGAGAATCATGTGACACAGTGGCTTTCATTCAGTCTTGTGATTTCTGAGTGTACAAAATATTCAAAGCCTGCAGGATGGAAGGAAACACTGATGTAGAGAGAAAGTATGAAATGCTGCATTGAAACAGTGTATATGGACACTCTGTGCTCACACTATTTCATAATAAATCCCCTTTCAGTTTTTTTTTATTCTCTGCAAAGCTGTTACTTTTATCACTACATGGTGAGAAAAGAAATACAGAATTGGCAGTATGCTCCAAGGCAGACAAAAATGGCATTGTTTATTTGCATCAGAATATACTTTGGGGATATTATCTTGCTTTATACCAATAAGTTTCTAATCCCTTTTTATTTTCTTACAGACATGTCATATGGCCGTTTAGTTTAGTAGCTTATTTCCCACTAAGCCATCTAAAGGCAGTAGAAACACAAACTGATATGTTTGTCTTTATTGCAGCATCATAAAACAAATCCTCAACCATTTAAAAAGTGTTTACACTGCTGAACAAACATTGAAATTAGTATTGGCTGGTAATTTCCAACCCAAAAAATACAAAATGAAATCTCAACTGGGCCTCCCCTAGCATTGATCATCACTAGGACCATAACATTTCATTGAGTCAAACTCAAAACAGTGAGCTCCTGTTTTGTTTAAAGACAAAAGAAAAGCATGACCTTGATTTTACTTGCAAATAATTTGCACATTTTAGTGCCCACAAGTTCAGAAAGTGTTAGTCTGGCTGACTAAGCAGAGCTATTCCTTGACTACAATGTGTGTGACTAATTATTCCATTTGGATGACATTGACACTGTGACTGAATTTAAATTATATTATTTTGCATATTCTTTGCATAGTCCTTCATTGTTCAAACTCTGTTTCAAGTTATGTCCTGCTGAGTCTTATTTTGCCCTGCGTTTCACTAATTAGGTAGGCTAGCAATTATTATATGCCAATTAGAAATAAGATCATCAGACATTCAGACTGAGGTAAGACTGACATAGAACAGTGTAAGATGAATGAATAAGCATACAGTAATAAACTCTGTATCCCTGGGATGTTCATTGATTTACAAACCAAGATCAACATTTGCAATCATGTGACTATTATAATGGGTAAAATTAAGCTGGAGGGCAGGAAGTGATAATCCATATACTGCAAATTGGAAATAGAGGAATGTGAAGATATAAAAGGTTTAGATGAACCTGCACATAACAGCTATCGGGAAAATGAAACTTATATTATATGTGATCTACAAAATTAAGAAAAGCTATTTTTGAACACAACTTGTTCAGTTTACCTAGTGGACCTGTGGTGCATCCCTCATTACAAACGGCCTTGCCCTGCTGACCTTCTACAACACGGCCAGCGAGATGAAAATGTCTAAGATTCTAAAGGACCTGTAGGAACTATTTTGTGTGCTTTTGGTGAGTAAATGCACTCATATTTTATATTGCTATTTCATCTCAGGATCCAATGTGGCGTCAGGCTTCTAGCAAGCCAACTTAAGCTACCACTTTCTACTAAATATATTAACCACTCAGTGATGGGAAATGTTGTTTAAATCTTGGGCTATAAAACCCCAAAAGAGGTTGTCACAGCACACGCATGGTAACACTTTAACTTAACATTTGTTGACTCCTCCAGACTAAGGACGTAATACTTAATAAGTACTATTTCGTCACTCAAAAGTAGTCTTTGTTCTTCAAAAAGCTGTAAACAGTGCTTTTTGAAGGCATTTGTTCCCCCTCAGAACCTGCGCCCTGTAGTCTGGCCTCCATCATGTGTCAAAAGAACTGATTTATGACATAATATGCAAAGAAGCTATGGCGACCTTAAATACCCCAATCGTGCCCAACAGTTCCAATTTAACTGCACAGCAAAAAATACAGTTAACATTCTACCCAGTAATGTGACATTAATTGTGCCTGAAATTAAATAGGTCAATATAGAAACAGTGCCAGCCGAGGTGCCCTACCTTACCTGGCACCCGGGCCAAAACCTTAATCCAATGATTTGCTTATCATTGGATTTTGAGGACACTGTTGATGAGCCAAGAGCCGCAGAGAGTAGAGTCTACCCTGGTTAGATTTCCTGTCACTATAACTCAGTTCAGGCCCTTCATGCGCACAATAATACTAGTTCCACTCCCTCTTCTAATTTTCCACTCCATTGTTTTGTAATTAGACATGCAGGCACTTCAATTTCCACCCGCTGCAATGCCATAACAAGGCAAAGGATGCATGAGAGGGAGGAGGGAAGAGAGACAGAAAACAACTACAGTATCCGTCATTGACCGGAAGGTCATTGATCTTTCATCTTCCTCGAAGGATGTTTGCATAAAAGTATGTGCGCCTGTCTAATTTAATTAAATAGTAAACAACAAGCCTTAGGAAAAGTGTCTGTAGCTAGTCTGCACTTTCTCCTCTCCTCAAAAGACAAAAGATGAGGATGTCAAATGTAGAACATGAGTTATTTTCAGGCTTGCGGGGCTGTGTGAGCTCTGTAGATTACCAATAGCCTCTTTGATGCCACCGTGGCACTCTACACTCACTAATGCTCAGCTGAGCCAGGGTGACACTGCCGGGATTCAATGACCCACATGAACCTTGATACATGAGAGAAAGGTACAGTGAGGGACACAAGCCAGAGCTCAGAGGTTCTTGGTAATGATTTCTACATTCATATATGGCCTAAAGCTAAAAAGGAGCATGTAGTGCCAGATGTGCACTGACACACAGACACACACCAGTTATTATTAAACTCATTCATAATTCTTGTCAAAGACTGTTGTTGTATTTTTGAAATATAGCCCAAACAACAATGGGTGTAGGATGTCTTTCCAGGCTGAAAATGAGATCAGTATGCAATTTTATCCTCATACAGTATGTCAACAATTTTTCTAAATTAGATTGGAAACAGTATTATCTGTAGCGCAACAAATTAACACAGAGCTTTCATTTTGTTGGAATAAATCAAATAATGCGGTGTTGATAGTTTGGCTCATATGAACTTCATTAGTGATTTTTAATTAAATTTACGCCCGTCAAACTGTTGTCCTATCATGGGATTTATATTTATTGGAAAACACTGTGGCAGAAACAAAACAAATTCTTTGAGACAAATCCAGTCTAGATGGTTGAAAGAGACAAAAAGCGAAGAAATGGAGGCCATAACATAACGGCATAATAATAAAATGTATGAATTGATGGAGTGCAGATGGAAGAATAGAGCAACAACTGAGGATCCCATATTTGTTTTTTCCATCACAGAGCTCATTTTATCTATAATGACTCTGGTCCTGCTGCCCACACTCAGTCCCCATCACTAAACATGACAGTTTGGGACATTAACATGGCCTCAAATGGTCATAAATGTACCCTGGGGAAATTGAAATGCTTTATTTGAAAAAGAATCTTTTTACGCCCAGAAATATATTTCTCATACAAACCAATTTCTCTTAAAATAAAATCATGAAAGGGACTGTTAAAAAAAAGAGCAGAACATAACCATTTCTCACAGGGAATGCGTTGTTTGAAGTGTTAGAATGAACAGTTTACTTTGTTAACTTAGCTATAGGCATTAGAGAGTGATGAGAAAGTAGAAAAAAATATAGCTGAGGCAATATGCATGATGAAGTAGAGTGTTCACTGCAATAAAGAGTGAGAATGTTGGAATAAAGCATGTGTTGTGGCTCTCTGGGCAGTGTGTACACACATATATAGATACAAACTGTAGATGTTTACTACCCAATATATTTCATAGCTCAGTTAATACAGGTCATGTGTGTCATCATGTGAGAACTTCAGCACAGTATGGGCTCTGACTTCCTGACACTGGGACCAACACTTTCAGCATTTAAAGACACTGAAGCATCACAGAAGCTGAAGGGGGAAAACAGCGTTTATCACTCAACACAGCAGTTTGTGTGAGAGTATATTTTTTACGTGTATTTAAATATGTTGTTTACCACTGCCAGCGGTCCACACCAGCTCTGATTTGATTCTTTTTGAAACTACGTGCGCTTTTACGCGCAAGTACAGTTACCAACCTGCTGATAGCTCGCCTCCTCCGGTTTGAAAGTGTTGTCGACCGACTGGAAAAAAAAATTGAAGTGAGGGAAATTGTGCAGCCAATATGTCCACCACGGAGCAACGTAATCAAGCCTTGCAGTGGCCATTCCTGCTTTTAAAAAAAGTCAGTCCCAAAGAAGCGGCAGCACGCTTCTGACGCTCAAATATTCCCAGGTTTTGTGAAAAGTAGAAATAAATAAATAAAACAAACGCGACTTCGGGAGAGGTTACAATCACACCAGGATATCAAAGAGGAAGTTCTTTTTTTGCCATTACACCTTCAGAACAGTGCAGAATATCACTTCTTCTCACTCCGGTTCCCATATTTCTGTGTGAACTGTTGAGTTGCGCCACTACTGAACAATATACAGCCTCGGTGCGGGCCAGACGTTTGTATCCGAGACACGGGATCGAGTGACGACATGAACCTGCCTCCTTAAACAGAGAAGGCGTGACAAACACTCAGTCAAGTGGGTCAGGCCACGGTATACTTTAGGGAAAGTAAACAATAATATATATACTGTAGTATTTGTACTGACAAGAATGTATTAAATGTCTGCTCTTAATTTCAAAAAGAAAAATTAATATGATCGGAAGAGATTACACAGCTCTGTATGGATGTCAATGGCCTTCTCCCACTTCTCATATGAATGCTTTTTTCCACGAGGAAACTGTTGATTACACAATAAAAACTGAGTCATATAAAAAAATGAGCCAGCTCTGCACAGTGGCCTTGGCTTGCAGCTGCTGTGTGTTGGCGTAAAGAGGCAGGGGTATTTAGTGCACTATTTATGACTTCTGCTGTTAATGTCTGACCTCTTGTGGACAATGAGGCGCACTGAGGTGAACAGTAATGAACATGGTAATGAGATGCCGCAGACAGCGGGACAATATGTTGGCTTTTATGCTTTTATTTACAGTGTGATGGGTTTTTTTAAGAGGTGAAATTTTCCACCTGTTTCAGAATCACCATATTAACTGTAATAAACGTGCTGGGATTTGTTGTGGTGTCTTGGGCATAAAGATTTTGACTCAGTTACAAATATGCATACACATGTGGTTTCCTTTTTATGCAAAGCATGGTGAGGCACAACTCTGGAAACTGCTACAGCACACAAGTAACTGATTCTATCACTATGGGAATTCATGCAGCAAGGTGTACAGATGGCCGCTGCAGAGACTCTAATAGTGCAATAGAGATGTACTGGCACGAGACAGGAAACACGTGCAGAGGGGTTGGCTGGTGCCCCTTTCCCACTTGGTGTCAAAAGTGCCCCTTTTGTCAAGGCAGATTTTATTTTTTATTTATGTAACGGCCTGTTCGTTACAAGCATATTAAAAAATAGACATAAAAAATGTAGCTATAAATAAAATAACCCTCAGCAAAAGTATGCCTCCTTGTATTTCGCGTGTATTTAAAACTGCAACTAAATCATCTCAAACTCCCTAAAAAGAGAGCGCTTGATTAGCCAACACCTAATAATAGACAAAAATACATTTCGGATCTTCTGAGCTGGATGAGTTTAGTTTCTGTCAAATAAATCTGTTATGCTATAGAGTAGCTAATATCAATGTAGTGATATAAACACACGTGATATATAATATGAATAATAAAGGAAAAATGTGTATAGGTGTATTACATAATATACAGAAATTCATACAAAATTAACTTTTTGCATAAAGTACACTAATTGCCAATATGTAGCCTAAACAGTTTCATGCTTGTATGAAAACGTAGGCAGATAGATGTTTTTTTCATATCATCCACTTCTAAAAAATATTAGTCATCGCGCTTCGGTTTCATGAAACAAAAGTTAGTTTGTAATGCGTCCAATGAAATAGGGGGCGCTATCGCAAAATACAAGGGGTCCAGAACTGCGGGTCTAGATCTGCAGTCTCCAGGTCTGCAGGCACACCTTCCTCGCCGTCAGTCTTACGATGACGTCACACAATGACGGACAGGTAAAAGGTCATCATTTGACCCGGGACGCTGCTGTCACTCGGCATCAACAAAATATGGTGAATATCGCGTTGTTTGTTGTTGTTTTTTCGTTAAACATCGTCACCTTCAAATCGTGCATCGCTTTTTATAAATTTAGTGGAGCTCCTGTCTGTTTCTTATTCTAGTAAATAATTAGGTCGTCATGACTTCGGTCTCCTGGCTGTCTGTAAGTAGCCTAAAACGTCTCGCTGTGTAGTGGTTGGTGTGTTGTGCTTGGTTTGTGTTTTGCTGATTTATCATTAAGACTTTATTTATTTTTTGCATTTCTTGATTGTTCAGTCATCTGTTAGTTTTGCATGTGCCTGTGCAGGTCTGTTGGTAGCTCTGAAGACTTCTGCTATTCAGGATTAGTTTTGAAGTTGTGCCATATAATGAGTCATCAGCTGTAAATTATTCATGCTTTGATACTTTTTGATGTGGACATAACTTTTAAATCTTAATATGCTGTATACTGATGCTGCTGGTGTATTCTGCCACAATTGAATAGTGCAAATCTGGAGAAGAGCACTGTCTGACCTGGGTCACTGCTAAAATGAGTGCATAGTTTTATAGTTAATCTGATTCTTCTGAAAGACCAGATGGTCCCACTTTGAATGGACCAGAACCACCTTTGAAAGCTCAAATTATCCCATGTGTTCTTTATCAAACCTTTAAACAATCAGAACAAATATCTTCCTTTATAGTTGTTGTCTTTGATCTCCATTATGAAACTTTATTTTCATGTTTCATGTCTCTTAAATATGCATACTTCAATGAAGTGAATGCCATCTACTTAAAGGAAAGTCTCAAAGGAAAGAAATTCGAATTTAAAAGTAACACTCAACAAAAAATAAATACATTTTTTGACTGACACAACAACATACTCTATTCTGTTTTTAAATCCTTTAAAGTGCCAGTATTTCATATTAAAATACAGTGGGTTTTTTTACGATTTCCCTGTAACTTAAACATATTTAGAGATGACATCAATTCTATTTAAATACTATTTTGCCAATTGACTGTAAATATTTTAATATATTGTGTTAAGACATATCATCTCCATGTCTATTGATTTGGGAATGAGAGTAACCTTGGTGACCAGGACTGTAGGCTACTAAGAAAACATATCGCTGTATCAGCTTCTATGTCATGACATTGCATATGGCTCTGACTCATTCTGCATTTCCTGTAGCTCTGTTTATTTATTAAAAAGAAAAAGTTCGATACCTCTTTAACTGCCCAAAGCATATATGAATTAGATATACAAATGGGCTTTTGTTTAACCACATTGAGATTCGATAACCTTACTTACAATGGAGACCTACGGTGAATACAGCAGATTCAATATATACTTACAGACAGTACAATCTACACCAATACCATCACTCAGTAATATAGATGGCAATCTTTGGGTAATTAAAGCAAGAATATGCAACTCCTCTACCTTATAAATAATTAATAATTTTGTTGATACACTGCCTTGTAATAGAAAGCTGCCATTGTCATTTTCAATCTGTGCTACAGATGCACGTTCTTGCAGGATGTACCTTAGGCTGTATGTCGGACATTTGTGATTGGCTGTAGTCATAGCAATTGGCTGTAGTTATAGCTAGCATATCATGTAGCATATCTAGCATAACTGTATCCCAAGTCGGACAAGTCGGCTGAGATTCTATCAAAATTTCACATTAACTACTAACATAAATTATCATGTTATGCTTCCAATTAATTAAATGGTGTGAAACTAAAGTCTAACTTCTTATCTTTTGAACCGTATATTGTTTTAACCGTGTACGTTAGCCTCGGGTTCACCAGAGTCGGCTAAAAGATGCTAACACCGCTAAATTAGCCATTTAGCCGATTCCAAATCGGACACTTGAATTTCCTCGCTTTAAAACAATGAGGGCTGCTGAGTTTTTCGGGAGAAAATTGGATGTTTCTGGGTAAGCCAAATAAATATCACCGTTATCAACCATCGTTATCAACATATCCGGACCGTACTTCTGTCCTTCACAATAAAATACAGTACAGTAAAAATACAGATGTACTTTTAAGATCGTCGCCTGAGTGTCGCCCGTGCGTTCTTACTGCTTTCTCTCATCAGATTTACTTTCGTATTGAAATTAAACATCTAAATCTCCATGTTCATAAATTAAATTTCACATCCATCCATCCATCCATCCAACCAACCAACACAACTTAGTTTGTCCGAGTGCCGTTGCTGTAGATAGCATTTTGTGTGGCGTAATCAGCAGACGAAAGACCCCGAGTCGATCTGGAAGATCTGGTACCTACACCGGCACAAGAGTAAACCTTGGATTGGCTCTTAGTTGCTAATAAGAGCTTTGCAGTATAAAAGGCTGAAAGTCAGGCGCTGAGCTAGCAATATTGCTGTCCATCACGGCTGTTGAATGAGTAAATTATATTAGCTGGCTTGCTACATCTTGTGTTGTTGCACTTGCAATATTGTCTAGTCTTTCATCATCAGTAATGTAATAACTACAAATGCATTATGTTCATGCTCATACTTAGATAGTTACTGAAATTATCGGGGCACTATATTGCAACAATTACCATTTCCATGTAATGTCGCTTTAACCAAATTAGATAAAATAAAAATCCATTGGCAGATAAAAGGGATGATGAAAATATGTCATTTACATTTTTCCCTCAGGAGTTGATTTATCTACATGGAGTACAGAGCGGTTTTCTTGCAAGCTAAACCATCTTGATATCGTACGGCTACCTCTGTAATTATTTGGATGCTTTGATGCACCTCCACGGCCATAGTGCCAGGAGTGTGTGCTCTGAGTCTCAATAGTCTGAGTAGGTGACACTTGAAATACACTGCATGAATATGAATTCTTGACGGTGCTCTGCATTTACAAACAGTCGGATTTGGTGCCAAGAAACTCTCCAGTGATTGCAGTGCCAATCATTCTCAGTGTTTAGACCGAGGGGCCAATGTGAGAAAGGAAATGACATGAATAAAAGCACCTCTGTCTGTGTCTCTTTAATTCAGGCCACATGTATCAAGCCCCTTTGCCTGCTGCTCATATATTCTTGTTATCTCGCTGCAGACAAAACATGTCAAACTCACAAATCACATTGATGTCAGTGTAAACTTTTACCCTAAGGATGTATGTTAAGCCACAAAAAACCCACTATGGTCTTATTTTCTGACACTTCTTTACAGTCAGGTCAATTCATGTCCTGAGTCTAATTAAAGTCAGCTATGTGAGTGCAACTTTGTAAATCAGTGTGTAAAAATATTTCACTGCTGGGGTTTGGTTCCTGTAGAGGATTTACTATAAATGTATGCTGTTGTGGTGGCTTAAAGTGCCTCTGATTAAAGCCACCACCAAGTGGGAAATGGTTCAAATGTTCATGCAACAGTTCCACATACAGACAATGAGGCTGAGCCATTAGGTGGCAGCCCAGCACTTTTCTGTAATGTTGAGAACCATATGCCTCTACTGTACGCTGTCCAGTGCTCTGGTTGTGTAACTGTTACGAGACATGCATGCAGAAGGCCCCACTAAGACACACTGACTTTAAATTTATTCAACCTTACAGTGGTTTAGTCTTTATTTTTTAGTCATTTTGTCTCTTTTTAAATTAATTTTGTGTCTCTTTGTGCTTGTTTTGCCTCTTTTTCATAGTCTTTGTGGGTCGTTGTGTCTCTTTTAGGGTTGTTACGATACTAAAATTTTCAACTCGATACGGATACTCAAAAAAATATTCGATACTCGATCCCATTTTCGATACCACAAGGATAGAAAAAAAGACCGCAAAATTTAATAGAAATATTTTTATTAACAAGAAAAATGCAACATGTAAAAATGAACAGAACCACAGGTTAAATATTTATAATAAAAAACAGTTGATGATAACAAGCTTCAGGTCTGAGGTAGTGCAGAAAAGAAATAAATACAATAAACAATAACAATTAGAACAATATTTTGAGGTTGTATGGTTTAGCTGCTTAATAAGTTGTTGGATCGATACTTTTGAAAATTAGTATTTTATTCAGACACAACATTTTAGAATCGCTACTTTTTTGAGTATCGATACTTTTGACAACCCCAGTCTCTTTGCAGCTGTTTTTTTTACATTTCTTTGTCTCAACCTGGTTGGTTCATGTTTCTGTTTGAGCGGTATTTTGTAGGTGAAGGCCAGCGAGGAACCCCGGGCCCGCGACCGGTCATCCATCCATGTGTTTATCTGTGACGAACAAGATCTCAACCCATCACTGTACGGAGCTCCTTTTGTGAATAACACTGTCCATAAAGTGAGATCTAATCTTAATGAACTAGAACAGATCCGCTACTTTTTTTGAAATAGTCCCTGGGGTCAGCAGTTTGAGCATTGATGTTAGAGGAAATACATATCAAAGAGGACTTTGAAGTCAAGTAACTTAAACCGCACCTCAAAGTGGGCAGTGAAGGAATAAAGTCATATAGTGAGTGACAAGTCTCAAGGTCAGAATTGGTCCAACAGCTCTATTGGAATGTTTTACAGAAGGTAAAAAAAAAACTGCTGAATTTCAAATCGTTGGCCAAATATTCCTTTAGGAGCAGGTTATACTCCGACCTTGATTTCTGTGGGAAGCCACATTTCACCTGGAGCTGACTGGAAGTGCCTTGAGAATAATGTCACACCTGACTTGAATTAAAGAAGCTGCTCTTTGACTTTACCATAAACCCCATTTTTTTTTTAAAAATGTGTAGAATAAGAAATGCATGAAGTGCCCTGACACACCCAGACAAAACTTGGCGATATGCAGAGGTTTACAGATGGTATTTTTTATTTAAAAGAAGAAAAAAAACACTCTTCACACTCCTTGTAGTTACATCGTTGTTGCTTCTTCCTCATCATGTGCTCAAGTGTCCTCAACAAGTGCTGAATTTGCCTGCTGATTGACTGTCTCCATAACAATCATAGGGATGATTGGTTCATTTAAAAGTGTTTTGAAGAGCTCCGTGTCTACTTCCTGTACCACTGGGCTCCTTCCAAGCCATAACAGTTACTGCTCAGTGAGATGTGGATATGTTTTGTATTGGACTTTTCCTCCTTCATGGTTATTGCTTTTTTGGATTTGTGACTCAAATCCCCTTGCTCTATTTTGAGTGATTTATACATAGGAATGAAGATTTATGCCTGAGAGCTCAATGTGCTGGTATTACCCAATCAAACTGGGCTGCTCAGTGGCTCCTGAGATTGCATTAAGGTGTAATATCAATGCAGCAATCCTCAGGATATTGCCACTTTGGAATACCCAGTGTCCCTCTGATGCTATAGCCACATGCTATGATCAAGGGGATTTGTCTATTTAGGTAATGTCTCATGTAGGAGATTGCTTCGGTAAATGAATGAAAAGTCGCCTACCATGTTTTAATTTATTATATCAATGATTGGATGGAGACAGGAAAAAAATGAAACGTCAAAGCAGTGTAGGTGACCTTAAAATAAACAATAAAAGCAGGGGGAATAACCAGATTACAATATGTCTCTGTCTGTGCAGCAAATTAAATAGAACAGAGTCCCTGGGAATTATTTCCTTAAGAGTGTCCCCATTGCAAAAAATCTACATTTATTTATGTTAATGTATCTGTTTCAAAAGCTTCAAAATTTGCAGCAATTTTTGGGAACAAACGGTGACAATATAGACCTGGCGTAGTGCGCTCTTATTGTGGAGGTGCTCTGTTGAAGTTAAATTGTATCACCTCTAAACCATCTGTGCCCTCAGAAATTCAGAAAACAGTTTAACAAAAGGGAGGAAGTACATTTTTTAGTACTTTTCAAAGTACTCTTAGGAATTCTTTATGAGGAAAAGGTCATGTTCTCTAGTGCTGATGAAGGCCAGTCTGTGGCCAAAACATGTACACTTTTATTGTTACTGTGAAGTTAACAACTTTTCTTCAATTTTCTTTCTGACAAGAAGACTGCCTTGAACCTAAGTTTTTTACTTTCCTACTAGGGTAAAATTCTTGTCCATTCTCAAACTGCTTGCGGCCCACATGAAGCCTTTAGTGTGCAAAGCATTCAGCATCGTCCCCTTTGAGACCCGTCCCCCCACTGACGTACGCATGTTGACTGTCTTTTCCATTCTGCTTGATTTTTCAACCCTGTGTGTGGTAAGGCATTTAAAATGAGAAACTCAGACATTGGAGCTTTGTGAGACAGCAGTTTTAATGTCATGATAATGCTTTTATTTTATACAGCTGCCCAGTGCTATAAGGGCTATTTCATGCAGTAATGATTTTTGTGAGGAGAAAAAACTAAACTGACATTGGCACATTTGTCCTTTTTTTATTCCCCTGCAGGAAAATGGCTTTCTTAGCATGCAATTTATCCAATTACGGATTTACAGCAGTGCGAAGTCGACCATATGATACAGCCTAAGTCTATTTTTCAGCCTTTGGAGCAAATCCAATCATCCCAAATGGTTGCTGATGGTAATAATTGCAACAGCATTGTATTGATAGTGGGTCCATGGAGTGGAAACAAACAAAGCACACAAGGAAAAAAAGAGGGTACCCTCTGGAGTTGAGGTAAGTAAACGACCCGGCCCAAGGCCCTATTTTTACCCTTACTCGTCCCCCTAATAGTGCTTCCCAACATTGCAACACCCTTTAGCAAGCTCCCCAGGCTGACCCTGGGTCCACTTACACTCAAACAATACCCCAAATGCCTCCTCAGCCTTTGGCTAGTTTCCAGCGTGCTCTCGGACCCAGGCAGGAAAATCTATTGCTGATTGATTTTTTTTTAAAGTGTCAAAACACACCACCAGAGGCATGAAAATCTTTGGCAGATTTTTTTCTTAGTCTTAGCACTGAGAGAGTAGAGTACCAGGACCACAAAAACCTCTGGCTGTTTTTTTCTAAGTGTCACAGCAGGGAACAAGAGGCAGGACAATCTCTGGCTGCAGTGCCCTGGTCGGCAGCTGGTTACATTGCATGCCGCAACATCCTGGTTCAATTCCAGTGTGTCACAACAGTGCACCAGAGGCACGGAAATCTCTGGCTGTTTTTTTCTAAGTGTCATAACAGAGTATCGAGACCACAAAAATCTTTGGGTGCCGTGCCTTGGTAGGCAAATGTTCACGGTACGTGACATGTTACGGCGACATTTCTGGTTTGATTCCAGCATGTCAGAACAGAGTACCATAGACATGAAAATCACTGTCTGATCATTTCTACTTGGCACACATGTATGGACTACCAGGACCAGAGAAGTCTCTTTTTTTTGAGCAGTGCAGTGCCTCGTTAAGGTTGTCAACTGTGAATAGGTCACAGTGTTCAATCAGTGTGCAACCAAGTGGGCACCCAGTGGGCATGCTCTACGCCCACACTTTGGGCTGGGTGTTGTCTGCCCCGGGTCCTAAAGTTTGGGTCCCTAACATGCCCCATCATATTGTATAAGGGCCCACAGTGGGCTACCTGCATTGGGCCCAAGTTCCTCCCCTTAAGGGCCCATGGGGGCTGCAAAAGGACACGTTTGCTTGAAAGTTTTTAAGCTGTTTTATTCCTCTCCTGCCGATCTGCAGTTGGCTGTGCCCTGTATTTGGTTGGCTGCTGATTTCTGCTATTCATTAAAAATACTTATTGTACTTGCTGAGTTATGGGGAAGTTATGAAGTTATGAAGAGCACTTGAGTTGTTTTTCAGGAAGCCAAGGAAAATGAAGTGTTCTGATAGGACATGCAAGCTGTGCACCAAATTAGGTTAGGTAAGTTAGGTCTTAAGTTAATTATTTGAAATAAAAACCTCAAATTGAAGTTGTTTTGTGCAAATCATTCCTGTCACAGAATCTACAGATTGAACTAGTTGGGGTGAGGAATGAAACCAGGCAGGGTTCTCGTAAAAATGTTTTTAGTTGTCTTCTCTTAAATAACTTACTTTTGTAGGGGTACCTGCTTCAGATACACATTGCCTCCAGCAGGGGTACCAAAATATTTAGAGGTAAAGCTAATTTAGATCAATTTTGCTATCAGTCATTGACTAAATTTATATTTAATACTTTAAATGAATTAAAGTTATTTTGGGGCACCACCTATTCACTTAGGAATAGGAAAAGATAGCAGATCATAGTTAATCAGTCTCATAAAGTTAACAAATTATCAATTTTGAACATTGATTATTAATTATGAATATAATTATAATCAAATTACCTTATTAATATTTAGTAACGGTTGAAGGAATTTTGAGTTCTTTCCATAGCAGAGGTTAGCAAATCACTCATTCATGTGCAACATTAAAGGGAGAAGCATATCAATCCAAAAACATATTTATTCTAAATAAAACAAAGCAACAGAACACACAATAACTAATCTAAAAGACTATTTACAGTGGAAATGTGGGTGAGAAAGAATGTGTAACAAAATGGCTGCCGAAAGGCGGTCATTTAAATAAATCAAAATGGCGGAAACCCTTTTGTTCTTGGAGAACAATAGACCATGCGGTCTTGAAGGTCTATGTGTTGTAGGAAGCCAGATTAAAGGTATATTTCATGTGGATTAGTGTGTGAGCAAATCAAATGAGTCATAGTTAAATTACATGTACAACTTGAGATATGTAGAGCAACATTAATCATACAACTTCAAGTGATCTAACTACACAAAATATCCCAACACATATACTTAAACACACAACAGATCAACACCATTGATTAAAGCTTAACAAACTTGTTCTTGCTTACTAACTGCCCAGTACTATACCACAGAGTCCAGAGTTGAAAGGGGAAAGCAGCACTCCTTTTGAGGAAGAATCTGGTTCCTGGTTGGGTTTTGGTGGTGGTAGCGTTGGTTGCTGTTGGCTCCAGAAGCTTGGTGAGGGTCTCTGTGATTATGTCCAGTATAGATCACAGGCAGGAAACTTAGAAGCGTTGTGGTGGGCCCACTTGGTTTGGGCCTCACCAGCCTTCCCTTAGAGCTGGAGACAGAGGGGAGGTGTCTGATCTTCCTCCTGGAAGATCAGACCAGGACAGCAGGCATGCTGTTCCTCAGGGAGTTGAGAAGAGAAGAGCGAGAAGGGATGGCTGCACAAGACTTTTGTGTCTCACCATGGAAGTTGTATTTCCTGTTCGTATCAGCCAATGAGACGCCTTTAGGTATCTCCAGATACCTGTGGGGGTGGGGGTCGTTTGTCTTTGTTTGGAGGGGGACAAAGAACGACCTCCATCTTGAAGTAGTTGAGTTGAGTAGCTGTGACCCCTACACTTTTAAAGAAGTAAGATTGAGCTGAAATGCTGTAGCTTTATAGTGGTCTCAGCAGGTGACTCTGAAGAACAATAGATACAGTTTCTTTCATATGACAGCTTCATAAAGTGTTGAACGCGGCCCGCTGTGGGATTGGGGGTACTCAGGTTGCCTGAGACTTAAAATTCTGACCTGTCTTGGGTCATACACTGACGGGACTGGTCATTTATGGTTAGGAGAGGTCAGAGTTCAGGGGAGGTATGCATGGGGGAGCAGAGGATAGGATGTGAAGCTTCAGCAGACAACAACACACACACATAAAGTTTGAAAGATCAGTGAGATGTTCAATCCCCAGATGCTTGGTTAAGGGGTGGTAGCAGTGCATATCATTTCCAAATTGACCAATTGCGTTAAAGAGCCCACCCATTGTACGGGATTTCGCCAAAATCCAAGAAGCTATGTGTAACATCAGGGTTTCTTGTAACCACTTTGTCCTGTGATGCCATTGGGGTCGCATGGCAGAGTCCAGCGCTGAGCATTGCATTTGGCTATGATTCTTTCAATAAATGGTTGACTTTATTCATTTGTCCTGAGTGTTTTGTAAAACCAAATTTAGAATAAAGAACCCGGGTGAGAGGTAGAAGCTGTGAAATGACTCCATGACACTGTGACACTCGATTCCCCCACCGTTGTCAGTGGAGCACCACAAATTGCTACCTGGTCTGTGGGAAACACTGACTCGTGTTATTCTTTAGTCGGTTATATTGTATTTTGGCTTGAGCAAAGTCTTCTGGCACTCCTCTCCATTTGCATATTTATTCCCTTCTAATGTTGGCTAATAAATGGCTTTTGTCATGATTGGACATTCGCCTTTTCTCCACACACTTCATATCCAGCTAAGCACTGCGGACATAATTCAATTCAAAGCACTATGTGACAGCTTTCTTTACTGTTCCTCCTATCATAATTACATCTTAACTGTTGAGCTCCTGTTTTACAGTTTAAAGTACTACTACCTTTTACCACACTCCTTGCAAACCTTGAGCTTATTTCCATGAACTGATGGTCATCCGCCGATTTTCTCTGCTACATAGCATTTCTTAGGAAAAGATTGTCTGCTTCAAGCCATACATTTTTCTGAGTTTTAATACGCTTAAGATCATAATGATCTAGTGCATAGCTAATGTGTCTCTGCCTTATGCTGCATATCAAGTGGGCACCAGCAGTTCGATTTATCCATCTTAATTCATTACACATAACTTCTTGCTTGTTAGTTAAATACTCACGAGTTTGTGTGTGATGTTGGAAATTCTTACCTAATTTGACCCCATACCACATTTATGCTCGCATATGGGACCTCTCTCATTCTTTCACCTTTCTTAGTAAGACTTATATATGTGTGTGGTTCTAAACTAATGCTACCTATACATCAGAAGACTTTGAAAAGATTTGGAAAAGACTCCTGGAAAACGATAAGCTCACACCTGCTCACATCTAAAGACAAGTGTTTAGAGTTTTTAGTCCCAGCTTAGTCTCATACTGTGAATCTTGCAGGGTCACTATTTACAAGACTACAACTAGATTCTTTTAGCATTTTTTCCCCGATCATGCTTAGTAAAAACTTACAAAATGTAGGAGAAGCAGCTTTTAGCTAGCAGCTGCTCTAGTGTGTGCAGTGGTTTGTGTTGAAAAAATAACAACAACAAAAAGAAGAGAAGACGCCACAAAATGTCCTCTCACAAAGCTGAAAAAGGGTTTCTGTTTTTCTGACATGAAAAGTTCACTATTTTACAGTAAAAATAGATATAAGGAAGAATAAAGGAAAGGAAAATTTAGAAATGAATTAATGATATACATTTATGTTGTATTTAATTATCATTTGTTTAATTGAATAATTATATTTATCATCTCTATCAACTTTTATTTAGTTAATCATATATTAATCAATTTCAATTCAATATATATATATATATATATATATATATATATATATATATAATATAATATATTAATCATCAATTATTTATTATTTATTTATGTATACATTTATTTATAAATTTTAACTGGGTCTCCTTAGTGTTGTCTTTACTAAGAAACAGCGCCCCCAAAAATCTAAATATATGACATCACTATATTTTTATTTAGGACTGAGCTTACTAGCATTATTGTTCCTTTTTCCTGTCGAAGGGGTTTTACTGGGAACCTTTCCCCGCTCATCTATTGGTTGTTGATTGTGTTACGTCACTGCGACTTGTGATAATATCAAACCCAAGACTAGGAAAAGACTGATGTGAAACAGTGCAGATTACTACCTTAAACTTAACGATGGAGATGACGGGAGCGTGCAGTGACCCCAGTAAAACTCCTAGATTTACTAAAAACTCCTAGGTTTACTAAAAACTTTCAGTTTTTAGTCTGGAACTGTGAAAATCTTTTGGTGTAAGCCCAGCATAAGTCGGGTCCATTTGGCGTGTCTCGTCTACTTTAGAGCAGACTCTGGTGCAGACTTCTAAAGCTAAACTACTTAAAAATCCATCTGTTGATGGTGAAGTCAGTAAGGGTTGTTATAGGCCTAATTGATCCACATAAGACCATTTATATAAGGTATTTATGCACATCAGAGGCTATTTTCCCTGATTGATTGGTTCAAGCTGTTAAAACTGTTGTGGCTGTATCCGACTCTGTGTACTCTGTCAGTTCATTAAGTCCATTAAAAAGTGTGTGACAGTGATCCCACAGTAAAAGCCTTGAGTCATTACTGTACAACACGCCTCCTTTTCATCCTGCCTCTATTGTTAGTCATAACATGCGGACCGTTTGCAATCAAAATGTTGGAGTGCTTTGAAAAAAAGATGCTGGGTGCAATGCTTTTTTATCGAGGCATCCATATATGCTCTCTCTTTGTTCGGAACAACAGAATATATAAATTAATTGATAAATGCTATATGGACACCTGATAAATCTAATAATGCTTAGATTTAGGCCTGTCACTATAATTACTATATCAACTTATCGTTCAATACATAAAAATGGACACATCATTTTTTGCTGTACTCAATATATTGTTGTTTACATGTGTGACTTTTTGTGCTTTTTTGTGTTGTGTATAAAGTAATGCTGCAGATGTTTGACAGGCAGCATGAACTGTTGGGGAAAAAATTATATTCCCCAAGCAGCCATTCCAGCGGTTTTAAAATTTTTTTTTATAATAAAATAATATAATACATAATGTTAATCTCATTGCAATGTTTTGTTAACAGAGCCTGAAAGTCTATTTTATTTGTTTTGGTTGTAGTTTATTTATTTGTTTTATTTATCTAGAATATTTTAATATTTCTTTTTCACATTTCAATTCCAATGTTTAATATCCTGGAGATTTAAAAACTCATTGCTTTGGAACAGGATTTACTCATTATGCTCTAATATGGTTATGAAGCTAAAACAACATCGATACAACAATACTAACAATAACATTACCGTGATAGTTTCTGGGAAAATATATAGTCCTAAAATATTTGATGTCATGACAGGTCTACTTAGAATCAGCTATTTCTTTTTGATGCTCTATGTGACACCAGATAACATAAATATACACATCAAATGCATTAAAGTGCCGTATAAACTTCTTTCAGTCGCATCCTGAACAATCAAAACTGTCCACTCAACAAGTTTCCTGTCACTGGTTGTGTTTCTTGTCTTTTTCTGACATACATTTAACTCACATGACAAGATCAGCTGTTTCCGTTTTGCCGGATTTCCCAAAAGAAGTAGAAGAAGATGTTTCTGCTGTCAGCATCTTCTGTTGCCCAATTTAATTCTCAATTCCTGAAGACCTGTCTCCATTTTCTCTTGTGGGTGGCCAAAGTTATCGATTAGCAACCTATTCTTTGTTGTTTTTTTCTCTCTCATGTAATATTCTTTTACTGCTTTATTTATGAGAGAGAGAGAAGAGGAGTGAGAAGAGTGCCTGTGAGAAGATATAGAAATGTCTTTAACATCTACTGTTTTCTCTGTTGCGTAATCTCTTCTTCTACTGTTTACTGACAGATTAGCCTACAGCAACACATTACACTGCCATCGTCTGATGAAAGTATGTTATTTCAGCTTTGTTTATTTGCTCTAAACCAGTTGATGGAAACATCCCTAATTCACATTTTCTTTAATGTGACATTTCAAAATGTCGCTTCAAATTCAATTCGACTTCATTTTTACTCCTCTCGGTGTGTTTGTAAGAAGCCAGGATGAACAGGAGCTGAACCTGATCTAAAAAGCAACAATAGCATGTTTTTACTTGTGTTATATTTGGATAATTATAATGCTGTGTAAATTGTTATATTTGGATAATTATAATGCTGTGTAAATTGTTATATTTGGATAATTATAATGCTGTGTAAATTGTTATATTTGGATAATTATAATGCTGTGTAGAGTTAATGTGACTTTCCACCTTGCTGGTGATTTTGTAATCTTTTTCTCATAGATGTTCAAAGGCACAGTTTGGGTTCTCAGCTGTAATGTTTAGAGGACAACACACTGTTAAAATAATTGATCATTTTCTATATTGGTAAATGATTTTATGCTTGATTTCTGCTCCTCTGTTGTCTGTCTCTGTTCTCTGTCTCTGTGAGTGACACAGGTCACTATCAAAGGTCAAACCTTAAGTGTAATAAATATCTCTATGCATTTATGTTTATCAGGCAATATGATTTTGATACAATGATTATGTCTGTGTGTTAATGTTATAACATATATTTCATTGTCTGTTTCATATTTTTTGACTTTTAGAATCTATGTGAGACAGTGAAAATTCTTTGACTCTGTAGACATAATATCTTAATACATAACAAGACAGAATGTGTTTGTTGAATGTTCTGGAGAAGAGGCCAGGTCAGGATGGCCTTGTCCGGGGCAGCAAGCAACCAGGTGGCATTGACGTGCCGTTGTATTAATTAAAACTGGCGAATCAGCGATCAAGAAGGCGGAACTTCCTGGAGGAAATCGACCAGCATGTTTTGTAAACAAATGTTAGTATTTTAATGGGTTCAGGGAGAGAGTCGTGGTTCAGACTTCACGAACTGAAACACGTCTGTTTGTATTCAGGGACATGAGTTTTTGAACCCGGAGAATCTCTGTAAAGTGCACATTTTTTGACGTATTGTAATAAAACTATGTTAAACTGAGAAACTTGGACGTCTCAAGCTCTTCATTTCCCCATCAACGAACTGCGCAGAAAAATGGTGAGGTTTTTTCTGTTGGTGACAGATTATCAATTTTCAAGGTTTCCTCATGCAATTTTTCTAACAACACACACACTCTCACAGATTGTGTAGAACAAACATCGTGGACAGCTGCTGTTATTAGTAACTGGCCAATAGAATCCGTGTCGATCTGTCCATTTTCTGTACGAGAGCAGGCTTAGCCAAAGACGAATAAAATGTAAACTTTTATAGTGTTCCTGACTCACTCAGTCTGACTTCCTGCGAGAATTATGTTATTCTGAGATCTGCATAATTTTACCTGTGACCAAAAATAAAGGCCGGTACTGAGACCTTACTTTTCCTCCAGTGTGTGTTTGCTCTTGGGCTTCCAATCTACAAACCAAAGTGTTTTTTTACACTTCTTTAGGACCAAACTAATGTTAGAAAAATTGCATGAGGAAACCCTGAAAATTGATAATCTGTCACCAACAGACCTTATTATGTTCTACAGAAATATAACAAGAGCCCAACTATTCTTCAATATCTACATGTCCTTTTAAAGTTTAAAAAATATAAGACAGACAATACTATTTTTTGTGATTATATAATCTTAATTAGTTTAAGCAAATGGAATATATGTAATTAAAGTAATCATAGTTTTCTACATCAATATTAACACACAAACACAATCAATGTATCAAAATCATATTACCTGATTAATATAAATGCATAGAGATAGACATTATCAAGGCTGACCTGATAGTCATGCACAGAGACAGACACTAAGTCAGACAACAGAGACAGACACAGGGACAGACACCAGGAAGTCAAACAACAGAGAAGCAGAAATAAAGCATAAAATCATTTACCAATATAGAAAATAATCAATTATTTTAACACTAACTTAACCAAGGAGAATAGAGAAAGCACCATGAGGGGTCTGAGAACAGATTCTCAGCTCAACATGTTGAGATGTTTTATATATGCTAATGGTAAATAAAAAGTGAAATTGCCACTCAGTGTTGGTGGAAGAAATACTGTCATTTACCAATATAGAAAATAATCAATTATTTTAACACTAACTTAACCAAGGAGAATAGAGAAAGCACCATGAGGGGTCTGAGAACAGATTCACAGCTCAGCATGTTGAGCTGTTTTATATATGCTAATGGTAAATAAAAAGTGAAATTGCCACTCAGTGTTGGTGGAAGAAATACTGTTAGATTCTTGGTAAAAGCGCCATCCTTGACGATGCAGACAAATGAGTGCTACTCCAAGAAGCACGAAGGAAGTGAGCCAACTTCATCCAAGGCTAACCAGAGAGGGTTATCACAGATAATCAAATCCTCTTTCTGTCAATGACACCTCTCCGCCTCAGTCATTTCAAACTAAAATATATATATTTTTTTAAGAATCACTAAAATCACTGAGATACAATCTGGGTGGCTACTTCTCCAGTATCCACTGTTGAAAGAGTTCTCATGCGTACACTTGAATGCTTAACTAGACAAGGGTACAAATGAGAGCATTTCCGTTGCAAATGGGTAATGCATTCCAAACAGCTGACAGCCATTACACATAATGGCCCCTGCTAAGGACAAGGTCTCAGATTCATTCTCATGTTAAGTGCCTGTCTGAGTGACGGATAAGGACTCATTAAAGACTGGTGTGTGATACATGTGACAAACAATACTGCGGACCAAGTGGGGAGATGGCAGTGTGAAAGTGAAGGTAGTGTGTGAGCGCTGATGCCAGATAAATATAATGAATGGAGGGTGGAGGGAAGGGGAGTAGCGTGGTGGTGTTAGTGGGGGCTATTGAATCACAAGCTGGGGGGTGTATCTAAAGTATTCCTTAGTAGATATGTACTCTCAAAACTGCTGATATACTTCAATGAGTTTAATCACTGAATTTTAAGTAGTTTTGTCAGTGTTTAAAATGCAACGTATTGTATAATTTGAATAGCTAAGAATGCAAATCAATGGAGTGTAAAGTCAGTGGGTAATTAGACAGATAGGGTTCCTGGTGGAATAATGTCCAATTGTTTCTAGGATGTGGAGGGAATATATGAAGCCACAGCCGGGGAAATTAAACACTGTATGGGGACAATAAATGCCACTTTATTCTAGAACAATACACCAAGAGCATTTGGTGAAAGATGTCATTTTAATCTCCCTGCACATCTTAAAGACTAGTCAAGATATTGTCCATTAGCCTTGGACATGAAGTGCAAGGTCATCGAAGGCGGACAGCGTTGTCCTATATGGCATATTTTACATTCTGGGGCTTTTCGTTTCTCTGCAAAGGTTGTGCTTTTCATTTGGCAGTGAAGGAGCTGGAGAGTGGAAGAGATTGATTTAGTGTGCTTCAGCTACATGGGCTGCTTTTGTGTCTGGAGTTGCAATTTAGATTTAGAAGACAGAGGGGCTGCAATCAGTAAGAGGTGGTAATCAATTTTTCTTGTTTATGTGCGTGCATGCGCATGTACATGATAAAATGTGTGTGTAGTGTTTGGGCCCACAGCTGCAGACAACAGTGGCAAATGAGAGGGACCTGTAATGATAACCATCCTGCTTTCCTATCTGATACACAGATACTGGCCAAGCTCTTTATTACATGGCTTCATTCAGTGTATTGTCATGAGTGGGTTCGAATGATTTCTTATGGAAACTAGCAGCAGGATTCGTATAATATTCTATGAAATATGACACATGGCAAATGCTGTCTCAAACCCTTGCAAACATAAGAAAATATTTTTCTGAAAGCATTTAAGGTAAGAAACAGGCAATGCAGGAGCAGATTATTATCGATATTTGATCAGTGCTGCCTGGTCTGACAGTTTGGAGTTCACAAACAGTCACTGACGTGATTGACAGCTGCGTTTGAGACTACTCGGCTCTGATTGGTTGTTTTTGTTCAGGCACTGTGGATCTTTTGCCTTTAGGAACACTAGGAAGAAGCAGAAACACATGATTTTTTCCCCTCATATTACTGTCTTATTTATTACAGTCAGTATACAGTTTCAAAAATTAAAAAAAAAAAGTATTTACCATATGTAAAGTTCATAGAAGTCTTAATGGTTCATTAGAATAATTGTAACAAATTAAAAAGGATTTATAATTACTTATAAGGTCAAGTTTTTTAATACCTAAATATAATTATTGGTTACTGACAGACTTTGTTTTGCATGGAAAATAGTGTATGATAATTCTCACGGTTTTAATGTTTAAAAAAAAAAAGGAAAATTAAGCATTGTACTCAGTGTTATATTAATTCAAAGGGAGTTCAAAGGGGTGGAAAATTTCCAGAAACTTTCCATGGGAAGTTAAGCTGGGGAATTTTGGAAATATTTCAAACCAGAAACTTGCCATGGGAATTATTGAAATATATATTTTAATTTATGGGAATTAACTGGAAATTGGGGGTAATTTAAACAAACGGCATCATATCCAAACATAAATATAAACAATTTGGTTTGTCATAATCATACATCCATGCAAAATATTACAATCGAAAAGCATTTCAACAGATGTAAATTTGAATTTTGTTATCAAGTTTTAATTATTTCATTGAACAAAAATACAATAAATGTTGAGTTAAATATTACAATATTAATTAATGGAAAATTATTCCTGTTAAATCCCATAAATCCTCCTTAATTCCCATGGAAAGTTTCCAACTTTGAAAATTAGCAGAATTTTGCAACCCTAGTTATAATGCATTATAATGTGATTATAGGTTAGGCTAATCTTAACCATATAAAACAAGTGTGTTTAAAATGAGTTATAGACACAGGTTTACAAGAACAATGTCAGTGAGTGATCAGCAGCTATGAAGTATTTTGATACTTGACCTTAAACGTAATTATAAAATGCTTTATAAACCATTATGATTATTGTTATAAATCATTATTTCAGAGTGCTTATAACCGTGATTATCCAGTGTTATAAGCAGATTATAACACATTGTAAGTATGTTTATGATTCATTCCAACGGTTTATGTATTGCAAATAATAGCAAAAACTACCTGTTAAAACTTGGTAATGTTTAATGGATTCCCTTTGTCACTGAGTAATGAGGGGTTTGTGCAGTTTGTTAGCCTGTACAATTGCCCTGGTACAGCACAGAGGAGCTTTTTCAGAAACTTTCTCAGAGTATTTCATTACAGCTTGAGGACAGTTAAGCCAGCTGGGTCTTCATTAGTTTTAAACAACTCGGCTGGTTTTTGGCTGGCACTGTCAGTGTGGAACATGTTTTCAGTGAGCGCCGTGATCCTGTGAAAGAGAGAAGGAAGATAGATGAGCATACACTAAAGAGTTAGTTTTCACCTTGAACACAACATCACTCTTCTTGACTAATTCTCAGGTTCAGGCTGTACATGCGGTCAGAGCACTTCTGCCTGACAGAGAGGCGCATGGCATGGCTGGCATACAACTCAAAGATCAATCACTAAATTGGATTCTACAACAAAACCAAGCATCAAGCAGAGCTGTGTATTCATGGGTGGAATTATCACTGTGTCTATGGCAAAATCGAAATAAAATAGGAGCTTTAAAAGGAAGATCTTCCCTTCTGAGAAACAGCTGAATAAGATGCTGACAAGGCACTGATTTAATTCCTCTTTGAGATGAAGTGTACGCTTCATGTACTGACTACAAAGCACAGGAGAGGCTAGATGGACATGCCTGCTGGAGGTTTCTGGAACATGTCCGGTGGGGGAGACAGCTACGACCTGGAGTGCTGGCAGCCCCGCAGTACATGTTTTCACACTGAGTGAGGAGCAGGTGGCACTGTGAGCCCCCGGTCTGCTATTAATTCATGCAACTGTCTGGAAGATGAGCTTGTGATGTGAGTGAGAGCACAGTTCTTCCATCTTTCATCTTTACAGCTGTGTTTCAAACTAAAAGCACAGCTGGGGAGTGAATGCTTCTTATGAAAGTAGGGGACAATGTACCTGTCTTCATAGCAGTGTGACATCAGCACCATATATTTATCTCAGTGTTCAACACGCTGCCCATTACAGCTCATTTACTCTGTAGGTCTCAGTCATCCTGCTGATTTCCAATCTAATGTGATGGCCAGAGCTAATACAGAGATAAACCACTATAGGCTATATAATGTACAGACAATAATGTGGGCTCCCATGTGAGTCCCTGAAGCCAAGGCTCACTCCCCTGCCTCTCATTATAGCAGATATGTGCTATATACAGGGACAGGACAGGACAGGAGTGACACACACACAGCACATAAACTGGACCGTGAAATAGACGGGGTGCCTGCAGATTGGCTAGGAACGGTAGAGGTAGTTTATTGTGTGTGAGGATGAGATGGGAGGAACTGATTTTCATTTAATGACCAGCTGTGTGATGTGGACTCCTACAGACCCATCTAAAAACATTGGCATCCACACACTGAGGGGAGGATAAAAAAAGGTCTAGGATCAGTATGCCCACCTTGAGCCAGGAAGGATAATAAGATTTGGCTCCTGCTGACTTGAATGGTAAGATTTGTCAGTGAAGACTGGTGGGAGCTGCCTTTCAGGTGAAGGAGTGATCTCATACTGCTGCTAGGGCACCTGAAATGTGATGGTCCTGTTCAACCTCACCATGTATTCACAATCTATGAGCTCTTCTCATATTCTTCTCATTAAATTGCCATTTTCTCATATCCACTCTGGATAATGTCCAGAGAATCCGGTCCAGCCATAGTCTGGAGGTGCCCTTGCACATGTAGAACAAGAGATTGTCATCTGGTTCAAACTCTTACCATGTTATCTAATGAGCTTTACCAATATTTCTCATAGATATGAGCACCTACTAGTTGGTTCAGATGGCTGTTATTAGCCCTTTAAAAGGCCTGCTATATCAACGTTTAATTTTAGGCGCAGGCCGCTATTTGTCGTAGTAAATATAACAGTAAAGAGCAGGAACGACCACTAAATGAGGAAGAGTGGAGTGGTTGGTGGCTCCTAAAACTCCCGTCTACCACCTGGGAGACTGTGTCTGATTCCTGTGTGACTTTAAAAAGAGTGAGACAACAGGTCTGTTAATAAGGGATGTATGCGTTCTGTAATTGCTCATTGTTCCATGATCTTATTTTCTTAACCTAAACTTAATCACATAGTTTTTTCAGCTCCTCCGAGTAATGTCTAGATAAGTTCAGGGCAGGCGTTCTGATAAGTTCTGAGCAGGGAGGCAAACCAGGAAGTACCTTAAGCTGCATTCTACCGAAAAATTCCAACAGGGGGTGCTGACGGCGACTGCAAAAGCATTTCGGTCCATTCATTTCAATACAAATGAGAACTTCTCACTTGATTAATGACCTCAGAATTTTTTTTTAGGACACTATGGTCTCAATCGCTACTAAAAAATCTTCTTGAAAACAATTTAATGTTAATAGCGTAAATAATGGCCCCATGTAAAAACCAATGGGTGACCTTACGGTCACTACGTCCATTATTTGTACAGTCTATGGTTCAGGTATGCCATGTTACAGAGCATACAGTGTTCAGCTATAAACTGATGTTTTTGGCCACTTGGGGGCAGCAGTAACTAGTTGTGAACATAACATAGACACATTGTCACCCTTAAAATTGATATGGCGAAGTTGTTAGCAAATAGTTGCATATTTAAACATCCAGCAGTTATCGATCAACATTAGCATACAACGTGAAGTCATGTTTCTGGACACCTGAATGGTTAATCCATTTTTCCATCATCTTTTAGTTCTGTTTTTGGTCTCCACTAATTCATGACATAAATATCTAGCTCTTTGGCTGTTAAATGCTCCATTATGTTTGTCAACTGGTTGCCAACTGTGATGAATACTCAATGTGTAAATGATCCTGATGGAACAGAGGAAAACATTCTGCAAAAATGTGTAGGGATTCTATTCCTTATACACCGTAGAAATTATTTTGTGTGTGACCTCGCATATCAGAGAGTTTCTATGAACACTGACAGAATGTCTCAGTCAAGTCAATGGAATTATTTTTCAATAGAAAAATATTTTTCGTCTTTAGCTTAATGCCATTAATTATGTTGTGACCTTCCTCTTTTTCCATCCATTGAAGTCATGTAATCGAAGTAGATTCACTATAATAGTGGCTGCTTTGTTATACAGAATACAATTTCGAATATTCTTTTCTAAAGCATTATGCAGTTATTGCTGATATAAATTTGAAGTCTTGGTTGAAGGTGAAGGTGAAATGATCCTACAAATATTCTTGAATCGTTGCCTCTGTAACAGTTTTAAATATTATACAGTAAAATCACATACAACCTCAGAGTCAAAAGTGCAAAAGTTTCCCTGAAGAGCTTTACTGAATTGAATAATACTTTTTGTAAAATAAAGCACACAATTTGTACAGACTTACTATTAGATCAGCAGTGATGAGTCAATTTGCAAGAACATTTTTAAGAGTTTATCAATGGTCCTTTTGGTGACCAATAAATGCATGGATTGGGGGATATTCACAACGCTGTTTTAACAGGAGAACACAATCCAATAGATTTAAACGTCGATACAATACTAGTATAAAACAATAAATTTCCAGTTTTTATACCATGACAAAAAAGAAAAAAATTCCAAAACACAAAGAAGATAGGATCATTTTCTTTTTCTTTCTTCTTTCTAAATTAAAAACCTGCAAACAAAAGTCACTGAACACTAGGGCTGGCCGATATATTGATATAAAAAATATATCTATATATTTTCAAATGTGATATAGAATAAGACTATATCACATATATTGATATAGTTCAAATTCAAAACACTGTGATCCTTGCTCCAGGCAAGCTGCGGCTTTTATTTATGACATTTTTTAATTTTAATGTGCACTTTATGGAGCTTTCATTTATAAAAAAAACAAAAAAACCCCAAAAGGTACTCCTGTTGTTATACAGTATTTATGTTCACTTAAATAAACAGTTTCAATAAAACTACTTGTGACATGTCATATTTGGCTTTGACTGAACATTTGCTCTCACTTTCAGCCTAAATATATCAGGATATGATTTTTGGTCCATATCGCCCAACCCTACAATTGGTTTTCATTTGTGCAGCCTTGGCCTTTACGTGGTATCAATACTTTTGACAACCTTACAGGAGACCTCACCCTGCATTGAAGAGATGCTATGATAACTTACCCACCTAAAGAAATAACTTGTTTGCCATTAAAACGGTATTCAACAAAGCCTGTATCTGTGTAAACACAAATATCAATGCTTGACATATTGTGCATATTTCCCCTCTTACACAAGCAGTTAAATCACAGCAATAAAGTATCAAACAGTCCAAAACAGATGAGATTGTGACCTTGATTGTGATTTTCCCATCAATCTAACTGAAGGAGCAGAATCGTCCCTTAACAAGATTAGTTCACTTTGATCTAATGGATTTGACTCTTGAGACAAAGTGATCTGGCTGCATCCGTTCCCTTAGTTATATAAAACATAAACACTTTGTCACCACCCACGAGTAGACATTCCATCTGATTCATTATTGCAAGAATCAATCGCAGACCTTTACGCTCACTGTATTTTCTCCATTTGTCATAGCACAGAGAAGGCTGCCCCCACCTTCCTCTTTTTTTCTGTCTTTTTTCTCACTTTTATTCCCTCTCTCACTCTCAGGCATGTCAACAAAGACTGTGTGACAATCCCATAGGTGCACTGTGCACTTTGCTTCAAGTTTAGGTTGAGAGGCTGTTCCATTTGGCAGTCAGTTAATGGAGACCCCTCCCTTCTTCCACCCGTGTCTGCTTTGTTCAGCAGGTTAGATTGCGAGCCGTCAGGCGGAAGCACCAACTGTCACCACAGAATGACAGTGTCCTGACCAGCCAGATTCCTTTGAAGCCGATGCCTCCAGGTGTGCCCCGGGGTTGTTGAGGCATACCAGAGTCTGCCATAGGTGGAGGAGTCCTGCAGTACCTCGGCTCATTTTGATTAATGGACCTCTCTCTGCCCCTGAGTGAGCAATTATCAGAGGGTAGGCAAAGTCGTTCATCACTGTAACTGAGCAGCGGGTCTCTTCCACTGTCGAAAGTCACACCTGCAGGGCGAGGGGTCTACGTCCACATACCTCACCTCCTCCTCTTCCTTCTCTTTTCCCCTCCACATCAGCCAAGCTGTTGCCCCATGTTTGACCAGGAGGGTCTGCCGACAGAGGGTCAAAGAGATGGAGGCAGCTCTGCACGGCGCAGGTTACCAGTAGTTCAGATTTCCCCACAGTAATTGTTTAGCCCTGGCTCTTTTGCCTTGATCAGATTCAAGCCTGCACATTACTGCGAGATCAAGTTCCTACTCAGTCCTGTGGCACAGAGCCTGGGATTCACTTAGTCTTTGCAGCATGACTGGCATGTGTTGTGAACAACCATTGTCCGTAGCTGTTAGGGATGTGTTCAGAATACTAACTGTTCTTCACAGACTGAAAGAAAGCTCCTTCTTTCCATTTAAATTCAATGCTGTCTTCAGGAAAAGCCATAATAACTATCATTACAAAATATAAATACAGCACTGTATACTGTGTTATGATTCATGTCAAATAGCCCATATATATATATGTATATATATATATATATATATATATATATATATATATATTGCCATAGAAACATGCAGGCACTTGTAGACTTCTCCTCATTGATTGGCACTCTATATTTCGCTATATCCCTATACGATATTTCTGTTATTGGATGGCATGGTTCTTATTCAACATAATGATAACTGAAGTGTTCATTTACTTTAAAAAACCAAAATGCTCTGTAAAATAATGAAAATAATATATTAATGGCAAAAATATTATTGCAATTGGAATCCCATGGTTTTACTGAAACTGAAGAAAACACAATAACCAATTATTTGGCACAAACATCATCACTCAAATGTGTGTGTGCTCTTTAGTGTGCATGGATTCTGTTCTTACCCAACAAATCCCAAATAAGAAAACTTTGGTAAATGTCAGAATCTTTGTGAAAACTGTGTGACTGCAAGAATACATTTCTTAACGACAGCTGGTGAACGAGGCATAATATGACTGAACCGTGCGCCTGCATTAACAGATTAATTTGCACTTGATCACTGACACTTGAACAACAAATAATTTGCAGGAAGCTGGCCCACATCAGGGTCAAGCCTGTTTAGCAATTCATACATAACAGGAGTAGTAGTAGCAGACACGACTGTGAAACTCACACTGACACAAAAACATACCTAAAAAAGCACTGACCTTACTGTTGTTAGTGTCCATTAGTGTGACTGACAGGTAGCTCCTGGGGGTCTGTAGGTATTCAGTGGATTTCAGTTTTTGTTGAGCTGAACAAACTCTGACCCTTCATTCATGCAGAACGTATAACTACAAATCATATGCATACCCATATCTGTGTTTTTATTTACATCGTTCTAGCCTCTGGACTTGACAACATCCCCAGAATGCACATACTAATTCTGCATCAGTGTGATGTTTGCATTTGTG
The DNA here is from genome assembly GCF_030273125.1 of Centropristis striata. NCBI lineage: Eukaryota > Metazoa > Chordata > Actinopteri > Perciformes > Serranidae > Centropristis > Centropristis striata. Next base: position 28,878,762 of record NC_081529.1, on the reverse strand, counting down.
CTGGGAGGACACGCGTCTACAGGAGTGGAAGTAATGGGACTGTGGGATTGCAGCTCTGTCATTGCTATTATACACCTGCAATCCAAAAGCAAAAATGCAATTAACAAAATTGTTGTTTCTTCCAGGGAGCAACAATTTACCTGCAATTTACCTGAATCTATTGGTCAATTACCAGTTTGTCTTCAGCCTGACCCCATTGCCTAATGTCTTTGGAGTGAGGCCAGAATCTGATTTCCTTTTAACGCTGTCTAATGGGCTGTCGACCTATACATTATGAATGCAAAGGCACTGAACACATCCCGTCGCGCTATCGCTATTAAGGCCTTTTTCTATTCATTGATTTCTCTCTTTACTTTTAGCTAATGATTTTCTCCTCTTTTTATGCATGGCGGTGAATCTGTTAAATACTTTCCATTGTAGAGTCTACAAAAGAAAGAGGGATTTGGAATGCATTTGAAGTACGGAGATTTTGTTTGACCGCCCTGTTATCAAATCCCAACGTGTAATGCATCCTAGATGAGCAATGTCTGTGTCACTATTTATACTTATGTATGAGTGTCTCCATCTTTCCACCTGAGAGGAGAGTGGGCAGGGCTGGCTCTGTCTCATTTCACCCACATCTTGAATACCAAGTGGCCAAAGAAATATTAGATACATGATTTGGAAGCTATATTACTGATTATAATATATTTTTTCTCAAATAGCCTGTATATCATTTTTATAAACTGCTGGTTTCTTCTACATTATTTTGCAGAAAGTAAATAATTTACTGGAGTGTGATAGCTACATAGTTTGTTCCTCCACATGAGTAAAAGCTATCATAAGAAATCTGTTCAAGACATTTGCTGCTGTGCACTGGAAATGCTGAAATCTGTGCGCTGCCACCTTGTCCGCCCTCCATCTCGCTCTCTCCCCTATATCTCGCCGTCTGCATCTTTCGCCATTCCCCTGCCCTCCTTTTTTACCAGCCCAGCCTGTCTTCTCCATCTCTGGCTCACATCTTTATATCACTCCAATTTTCGCACGGTGAGATGGAAATTGAGTGGGAGGACTGGGTTGCAGGATAAGATGGAGGTCTCAGAGTGGACAAAAATAAAATCCAATTCCAACCAAAAAAACTAATTGCCCCCCACCTCCCCAAACCGCAGCCGTCCTAGCTCCCCGTGCCCATCTTCAGCAGGTCTCACCTGCACATCGGCAGAATCTCAAAACCTGACACGCAGCAGGAGGGCAGAAAAAGACGGACCATGCTCCAACCCACCTCCACTCTCTCACGGCCGAGATTGGACACACACCATTGCCCTTTTTTTACTTTTAAAGCCACTACTTGCTTCATATCATAATAGATAACGTGTACCAGGTGAAGCTGTGCTCAAAGAATTTATAATGCTCAAAAGTCCAGACTTTTAAAAGATCCAAACAATTTTAGGTGTGAAAAGATGAAGGCACTTCAGGGGGCTTAACGTTTTTTTTTTTCAGACTGAGCTTTGTGATGGTCGGCAGGTTTGATTTGGACAGATGAGGTACAATAAGCTCTGGTCCGTTGAGATCACTTTCCATGCAGCAAGCATTGTGCATCCATAGAGCTAATGATGGAGCAAAAGCGTCTGCGAGCAGTAATAGGCGTCTCTTAGCCATCAAAACCCTATAAAACCTCACAAAGCCCTGGCTAACTAAGCTGACAGCTCTGCGGGAATGTTGACAGGTGAACAGAGAACTGATGTCGAAAACATAGATGGCTGCAAAACAAATACAATGAAAAGGGATTAAAGGTCTGAATAACACAGCTTTTTTTTTTTTTTTTTTAGATCTTTGCATCTACAGGGTTACAAAGTGTGCAATGATTTGTTGATAGCAGCTTTGTTGAATCAAATTCCGATTTAGCCTTCCGATTCTGTGTCTCATGTTAAGTTTTTTGTATCACAACCTCCCAAAATGGGAAAACAGACATCTTAAGATATTTCTGGCCGGCAAAGTTGGGAGGCATCTACTTATTTTTGGAGGGTGAGCAATAAGGATCCTCCAGAGCTGTAATCTAGTTGACTGACAGCAGCACACAATGCCTTTCTCCACACCTAACCAGGAGACATTCATGAGAGGAGAACACAGAGAGTGAGCAAGGTGAGAGAAATGCACTCAGCCACAAAGAGATAAGAAAGACAGCAAAGGATGGGGGAAAATCCTCACAAGATCTTAAATTTTGTTCTTCCAACCACACATTTTTGAGGTAGACTCTCAGTCATTTGGGGCCTCACCCTGACTTTCTATTACTGTTCCCATGGTGCGTGCGTACATTGTGTTGGTTGTAAATGAACACATCTCTCAAGAAAAACCCAGGAGACAAGATATTTAGATACCATGTCACTGATTTGTAAAAGATGATACAAAATGTCTTACCTAGTACTAACAAAATAAAACAAAAGGAGTGCAGATGCTTGAAATGACATTTTGCATAAACCTTATCCACTATGTTGCACTGGAGAACACACACTGTATACGTCAGTTTGCTGTATATCATGTTTAGACCACAAAATGTAAATTTCAAGTAAATCGGGTGATCTTTGTCACGTAAGGCTGACTTTCTGTTGGTGGCAACCTACCTTTGAACTGTGACTATGACCATGTAGATGTCATCAGGCCTGGATTCTTAACTAGCATGTAAAATTTGAGGCGTACTGGAAAATGTAAGTAAAGTTTAGACAGCTTTCTGTGTTCCGGAAAAACTTGCAAATGGCCAGCCTCGCTGTGGCATTGTTGTTTCACAAAAACACAAAAGCACCGCAAGTTGAATCATAGAGGTCTTGAAATTGTGCTCAGCAAATTTGAAATGGATCTGTTGAATCAAGGCGGCAACCTCCAGGTCTGAGCAGGGAGGCAAACCAGGAAGTGCCTTAAGCTGCATTCTACCGAAAATTCCAGCAGGGGGTGCCAAGTTTGGCTGCAAAAACATTTCTGTCCATTAAATTCAGTTCAAAATTAGAAAACTTCTCACTTGATTTATTACCTCAGAAATGTTTTTAGGACAACACCATGGTCTCAATCGCTGGTAAAAAATCTTCTTCAAGACAATTTGATGTTATTGCCCCATTTAGAAGAAAATAGAAGATAAAGAATCGTTTGATTTGGGGCGTGGCAGCATTTGATTGACAGGTCACCAACAAGACGAGTCGTCATCAAGAGCGAAGCAGAAAAATGCGTATCCACGGCAATTTGTCAATAAAGTTATATACATATAAAAAAGGACGTTTAGCGGTTTGATCTCATAACTTTGACCCTTTTACTGTATTTTCACTTAATGATTTATTTATTATTATTTTATATATACTTTATTTGAACATTTTGTTCAGTGAAAATGTCTTGTTCAGTGTTTGGTTGGACTAACAGACACTCCAAGGAGTCACTGTTCATTTTTCTGAGGTAAGTAAGATAGATTTTGTTTTTGTTTTTTCCTAGCCAAAACTGACAGTTAATGCTCCAGTAAATATGAACTAGCAGTCACTTCTCTCAGTCAGGTTGAGGTGTAGAGAGGCTGTAGTCAGTGTCGTCAGATCCCCCTCTCTCCTCCACAGTCCAAATATGGTCTGCTCCCCGTATCAGAAATATGATGGCGACGCAAGATGGCGACTAGTGTAAGGCTGGACTCGATGCTTCCAACGGGCAGTCCACAAACCAATGATGACGTGACGTCACAGTGACTATGTCCATTATTTATATACAGTCTGTGGTTGAATCCTGTAAGAGGAGTTTTAAAAGTTTACTACATATATATACCTGTAATATGTCAAAAGGCATGTTAACACATGACCTAGGTCATTATTTTTGGAGGTATCAACTGTTCCTATGAAGTTTAGTGTCACATGAGTTGTAATATTTTACCAAACAAAAACTAATCATATTAACCTTTCAGGAGGAGTTTGAAAAGCTTTGCAGAAAATACACAAAAAACATACAAAATAAAAAAATGGCTGTTTTACAATTGGGCCGAACTAAAGAAAACCAATGAAAAAATAGTGTGCCAAATTTTGTGAATATCTTGTTCTGATGCATGCACGAACCTACCGGATTTTTTGAGCATCCCAAGCCCCTTAAAAATGTGATTGTGCAGCATTGTGCATAATAATACTACTAATCTCCACAAAAACAATAGGCTCCGGGCTCTTGGCATTATTGGGCTCTAAATAGAAACGACTCTTCTCTGAGGCAAAGATGACAGATTTTCTGCAGCAGTTAAAAACCTCAGTTTTACTGATCTCAATGAGCAAAATTTTAGACAGTATTTCAATTCACATCAGAGCTCCTACTGGACTTTGATATTAAATAAAGACTGCACACATTCGATACTCTACTCTAGATATTTCAAGCAAATAAGTAGCAAAATCTATACAATGAAACCACTCTCAGCCACTCAATCAAGGTGAGTGAAGTGTAAACAAATTGTTTTGGACTTACAGGATTTACTGCAGGTATAAATATAGACCTGCAAACCTTTGGGAGGATAAGGTCACTTGAAGGAGTAAACTAGGCCATGTGGCGTATCCTCTGTGTTGGAGAGGGATGTGAATTTGAGTTGGACTGAATGCACTGCAGTGTCCACGGGGACTGGGAAGAAAAAAAAATAGAAGCAGAGACGGGTACAGTCAGGGACACAATGCAGCCCATCATACTCTCCGTGTTGTCAGATTTTCCTTGTAAGACCTCATTCTAAGCACCTTTTGATGTGGGGACATGGCTCACTCGATCATTAAAATTTCCATAAACTTGCAATTTCATGGAGGATAATAAAAAGGTCTAATTCAGTGGAAGCAAATAGCACCTTATGTCCTCAGGCGCCCTTATCTCACAAAGAGATATCAGATTGTACACTGTGTGCAAGCAAATTATATTTTTGTTTGCCTCAAAGTGCAAAACAATCTTGCAGACATCTAACAAGTGCTTTAAAGTATTGCTTGCATGCGGGGATAAGGCCATTTCTACACTTCAGTTTAATCTCCCAGATGTGAAAAATGCAACACTTTAGCTTGGTTGATGTCAGGGAATCTTGTTTGTCTCTCAAAGAGTGCTGTACTGGAGAACATGGGGAGAGCAGCGGCCCTTTTTTGTGACCAAACATCCGGATACAGGAGAAATAAATCCATCCACACGAAATGAGGTGCAGCATGGAAGTGGAGAGGTGGCAAGAAGTGTTAAGTAGGGTACCATCTCTGCCGTCACACAGGTGCGACCCAGGAATACTTGTTTTGTTCGCAGAGCTGTTGTTCAGCCATGATAGCGGCGATAAGCTTGAGCTTATTTTAAGGGCAATTGTTCTGAAAATAGAAAACATACAAACACTACTAGTGATAGCAGTCCGTCAGCATGTCATGCTCAAACTTTATTCGTCACATATTCCATTCCACAATAGCCTATTAACAATCATACATTTGTCTTTACACACAAAAAATTTCATAAACTTTGAACTGACAAATCCACATGCATTCATACACACTGCCGCTCTGCAGACAGGTCTTTTCACACCCGTTGTCAAAGTGTGTGCGCTTCTTATCTCCGTCCTCATTAGACAGCAGCAGATAGCTCGGCTCCACAGCCGCTGTGGAAGGAAGCAGTCAAACTCGCTTCAATACTCGCTTGTCAATCAATCTGATGTAAAGGAGAGATATCAAGATTTCACTGGACCATGCTGTTGTCTGCAGGTTATGTTGTGGGTCAAACTAGCTCTATGGAATTTCATGCTGCTTCTGGTTTTGTGTGCAAGTTGAAATTCAAGTGTTTTTGCAAGTAGAAAACAACCATTGTGTTGTTTGTTAGTACAACATGACCCTATGAATGCAGTGAAGTCATGCATAATGCTTGAATAATGAATATACATTCCGCATGGCAGAGCATAGATTTATAAGTGATTTAGATTCATGACACCAGTTATTATGTTGAGTTACCAAGTTATTAGGTACACCTAAAAAGCCTAATTAAATCCAACACCATAGCAATAAATTGTACGTTTCCTAACGACCTTTATGTATCCACCTATTGTCTATTAGTGTTGTAAAGTCAGTGATCTGTAGGTCATCTAGCGGGTGCATTGATTACAACTGTCTAAAAGAAGAAGAAGTAGCTTTTGGTATTTGCTATGAGATACCTGATCCCCGCTGGGCTGCTAACCAGCATCTCGTTTCAACGTGGTCACTTCTGGATTTAAAAAAATGTCAAACTTGAGGCTTTACAATGATAGTTGCAATGATGGAGGCTAGTTAAACTTGTTTAATTGCGTATATACTAGACAAAAACTCACAATACTTTACAAAACAACTTTACTTGTAAATTTGTCATCGCACATTTGGGAAAGTGTGGTTTGACTCACGTCCATTGCATCAACCTTTTTGAGCATCATCGTACAAACCAACTCTACCCTCAGTTCTTCTAATCTGTTCTCATTTAATTACCTCCAGGCTCCAGTCTGCTTTCTCAACTAAATTATCTCTCCAAACTATGCTCATAGTTTCTCAATGACCTGTCTATGCAGATATTTGTTTATACTGCCACTATAATTGCTTGTTTTGTCCACTGTAGTCTTTGTTTTATTGTTACATTAATTCAGTTAAATGTATGTCTTGTTTTACATGTACTGTATGACTGGATTTATTCATTACATGCTTTAAGGTCGGCCCGTCTTGAACATAAATCAATGTGCATTGCTCCTATTAATACACCAACAGAAGAACATTTTGCTGCTTGTTGGCTTCAGCACTCATGCACACTCTAAGAGCAGCTGGCTTTTGATTTTTCTAAAGCTTATTCACTTAACATCTCATGTCATGTCTACTTTCCAAATAGAAACTGCCACAATAAAGGGTCACACCCTCGATCTGTCTGCCCCCCTGCTTCGCATCCACTCCTTCCCACTCTGTCCCGCTGGCCTCTGCATCCCCATCTCAGACCACGATGCCATTCCTTCTCACTTGGAAAATTGTTCAATTAACACAAACAATCCCCAGACCATCACTTTCAGAAATCTTGAGAGGCGTTCATTCTGCTTCTCTAATGGTTCTGGTCAAGACCTTTCCCCCTCCAAACTGGCAGCTCAATTTCATGATTGTCTCTCGTGCTCCCAAAATACACTTACTGCACTCAGAATGATGTCTTCTCCCACAATGCTCCTCCTACATCTCTAAACTACTTACATTTGGTAACTCAAAACAGTTTAACCTACATACTGCTAACTTCATCTCTTGTCCTAGTACTTTTCCCCAGTTAATCAAACGTCCCGGTATGATTGTCTCTAAAAAGTCCTGTAATCATAAAGCATACCAGCTGCTGTGTATGTTAGATGAATATACAAATCATGACAAATACATTCTATCACTGACTCAAGGTATGACGATAAACCGCGGTAAATTCCAGACGGTTAGTACTACTGTGTCAGAGACAGACACACCGTTTCATTTCCTCACTGTTCTACAGCTGCACAAGAGCTGCGGCCGCCGTTGCTAACTGTGGACAGCATCCGCCACCTATTGTAAACAAACAAGCACGCTAACTGTACACATGGTGTCTGCCGCTGATTGTTAACAAACCGGCATCGTTAACTGCGGTGCTTGTTGTAAACAAATGGAGGTCACTAAGTGAACACATACTGTACTTCTACAGAGCTAAGTGTGCAGCCCATTAGCACTGTGCTACTGTACAGCACCGCTGCTGCTCTGTCGCACGTCACTATCGTCTCCTCCCACTTCGTTCCACAACACCAGACTGCACTATGAAAGGGGTTGCATACATCCACATAACTTTGTTTAATATGTTTTTTTATTGCCACAAGGTGGCCATAAAATGGTAGTGTTGCTTTCATATGCACATTTGATTTCTACTTAAGGTACATAAAACAGTGAGTTTTCTTTCTGAACCAGTTCTTGAATCTGTAAGACTAGATCTAGTCTTAAGCAGTGAATGGAAAGAAAAGTTTTTTTGTTTTTTTTTTCAAATAAAACTTGGTTAAAAGATTTCAGTGTGTGTGTTCATTACTTTTTGAATATTTTGAACACATTTAACAATATGTGAAAATATTGATAATATTGGTCACAATCACTGTGATATGAAATTTTCATATCCTTACATCTCTTCATCACAGTGTACTTTTCTCCCTTTTACTGCAATGGAGGCTTTTCCACATTTTCCAAACAAGTATTTATCTCCCATCCATTGCAGTTTCCCCCATTTCCTCATCAAGGAAATCTAAGTGCATAAAAAGTTAGCCAATGTGGATCTGCCGAAAAACTGCAGTTCCTTCAATGGCCACTTGAGGCTGGCTCCAAAAGCGAGTAAATCCTCATAGACCCCTTTGTTAAAATGCCTAACTTTACAGCAGAAATACAGCCTGGTACAAAAAACAGTCTGGTCTCATTTGTTAAGTTTGATGCTAACGACAATTGTACAGGAATTCATTTTTATAAAACTGACCCATTTAAATTACACCAAGGCTTAAAGCTATGCGTGCCCATTATGTTTCAGTAACTGGGCTTCGTTTGGCCAAACTCAGCTCACCTATTGTCTAGCTATTTGCCCATTTCTGGATTAGTAGGGAGTTATGCAGATCCAGAACTACCACATTGAGTTGCACAATGTCTCTTCAAACCTAAAAGCCAGATTACAAAATAGTTGGGACATGGTTTAAAACATAAATAAAACAGAATACGATGACTTGCAAAGCTTTTTTTGACATATATTCAATTGAACCTGGCCAAAGACAATGTGTTTTATGCTCAAACTGATATACTGTTTCTTGTGAACTAAAAAAAAAGGGAACGAGCACAGCAAAATCAATTTTGCACAAAAACCTCAGCTTGGCAATGTGATAGAGAGGTTTAAAATACATTTACCACTGACAGGTCAATGCGGGATAACTTAATACACAGGCCTGTTTTGACCCTTAAGCTAGAGGGGGAATATTGTTTTCTAGTTGAATGCATTGAGACTTATGTTACTGTCAAAATGTCTTGGGATCAAAGAGCTCTTTACCACTGAAATGCACTTGTACTATCACTGAAATACACTCGGCAGCGAACAATACAAATGGCTGGATCTATTCCATAGTACGCTTGGCAGGAACTTTAGAGGTCAGTGTGGATTAAATGGCTTAAATGAAAAATCTTCTCATTTAGTTACAGTGCAGCTAAAATTGGCATTAATTTTGTCTTTTATGAAATAAAGGACCCAGTTGCATTAAAATCCCAGAGCATATGTCAAGAGTCTGAAGCGAACAAAACATTCTGTGTGACTAAAATTAATTTACCTGGTATTTTTAAATCAGTTCACACTTTCAGTTTGGTCACAAGTCTGTGTTCATTAGGCATGCCGTTGTGTATCTGTAAAACAGATAAAAACATTCAGGTTAGATTTATGTTAGTTGAAGTAAATGCAAAGATAATCATTATTATAGTGACATTATTAATAGCAGACTTACGTTGTGCCTGATGTTTCAGTTTGTTGGGTGGTAAAATATGAGACACAGTTCTGTGCCAGGCTGAGGAAGAGGGTACAGAAGGTGTAGCTGCAGTCTCCTGAACACAAGCCAGAGCACACGTCCACACACATCTGGCAGCAGATGTCACAGCAGTGTTCAGAGCAATATCTCCAGTCGTCACACACACACGAGCAGCCACCAGCCGCTCTGCATTCCTCCTTACTTTGCAGGCAGGAGTTGCAAGGCTTGCAAGACTGTAACCCCATGGGTCTGCCTGTTAAAAACACACACAGACACGGGGAGACGAGATATTGCAGGAAATCACTGTCTGGAAAAATGGTCTCCTTTTCAAGTCCGGAATTGGAATTGAGAATATATATACAAAAGGAACTCTGTGGAGAAAAAAGATGCTGATAATTGACTGTCAGCCTGTCCTGAACATTGTACAAGTTTCCTGCGAGCTCCAGTTAAGTCCAAAGTTCCTGCAGTATTTGCTGATGTTCTCTGTGAGCAGTTTGACCAACTTTTAGCCTAGATATAATGCTTGATGTCATACTTTTCCCCCCTGGGGCCTTACTCTAGTCTGCTCGTTCATCCCCCACATTCATGAGACAAGGGATGAAGTCAGCTTGAACAACATTTCTACCCTTCAAAAAAAAAGCATGACAACCTCAAACGTCACTACCAACAGAGTTATTCTCTGTTAAATGCAACCCAAATTGCTCATAACACCAAAGAGGCATTTTTTCTCTGGTTTGAGCATGAAATTCAGCAGAGACAGACCTACTTGTCACGAGGCCTTCAAAAAAGAGATGGTGGTAAGCAAGGATAATGAGCACTGCCGTATGAATGAAGAAACAGTGATTTAATTACGACAACATTGCTAACAACCCAAGTTTCTGAGCAGACTTAAGAAACTAATAGTGTGCCAGATGTTTGAAACTATTTGGAACAGTAAATTGCTTTTCGTCTTTACTCAAAAACAGGTTTTAAAGAGAAAACAATGTGAAGATTTATTATAATGATCCTCATTTAACGCGTGAAATAAAGACTTAGAGATAAAAATGAGAAAGCATTTACTCTGCACACTGATGTTTGGTGACAAATCCTTAATTTCCTGGAGCATACAAACAGATACTTCAAAGTCACACTGATCACACATGATCATCATTTTAACAATCACATTCATGCGTGAAGCCCCAAACAACTTTTCTTGGAAGCTGTCCTGGGCAACTTATTCAGTAGTGTTCTGACTGAAATAAGAGGAACATCAGCTGCCTAGGCTGACTTATTTCGAAGAATTGAACCCTCATGTGCTTATCTGACCTGATGTCACCCGTGCGCTCAGCTGTAGTGCTTGTAGCGAGTGTGAGAGTTCATACGGACTCAAAATGGCATAAAAATAAAAAGAGACTGAGGTAGAAAGACACACCTCAAGTATGCCTTTGACAGTCGCTGCTGTTGGACTTCTTGTTTGGAATCTGTTAAAGTCAAAATGACTAAGGTGTTTATAGGACTGAGTGCCAGGCTCTTTCCTTGCAGTGTACACAACATTATAATTGCATTACTTCCTATTTGTTTTATGTAACATAATTAAGTTACAATCTATAAGCAATAGGGTAATAGGCTTAGTGCCGTGTGCCAAATGTTTTGCAGGATTTCTGAGTAATTGATGAACCATTTAAAGTTCAGCATATAATAATATAGCATATATTGGTTCAATAAATCTTGTTCCCTCAAGCAGCATATGACCTTGGCTACAATGTTTCTTTTATTTATTAAGGCACATTATACAAGGTTAAATATTAATATGCCATTTCGGATAAACTTCCTTACGGATTTCTTCGCTACACCATCTAAGTTTGGTTTGTGTACATTTTAAGATGGCAGAACAAGCACACTTCATACGCACCAACAGCACTATGAACTATGGGCTTGGATGGATTACAGAACAGGCCTACTGTGCACAGGCTGAAAGTGTCAGGGCCTGCCCTAGCCTTTTCCTACAAAAGTTACTCAAAGAGACACTTAGCAACCAGGAATAGCCTCAAAATAAGTGGTGGAAAAGGCATTTACATTCCTTACTTAAATAAAAGTGCTAATACCACACTAACACCATATATTTTCTGCTGCTTTCATTTCAAAATTCTGGTTGGACCTACCTACAGGCTTTTAACATTCCCACAATCTGCTATCAAACAAATCTAGTAGTTCATAGAAAACAGTGTACAATCCTTTACACAACATGTAATGTATGTGAAATGTGGTATCAGAGCATATTTACTAGTGCATGTGATACATACCTGTCTGATCAATTTCAGTCATGGATCCTTCATGTACCTGGAAAGAAATTCATATTAGCTCTAACTAAATTGGATAGTTTCACATTTAACAGTTTCAACCACAAATTAACTATTAACTTAATTGCCATCACAAAATTCTGAAGCAAAACTGATCAAAATAATGTACAATAAAAATATGCATGGACCATGTAAGTGATGTAAAAGAGTAGAGACTGTAAAAGCAAATCTGATAAAGAATTTGTTGTTGAACACCACTATTAATGTCACAATTTTAATATATGTTGTGGAGATGCAGAGAAAAAGGCAAATGTGTGTTTCTTTAAGCAGAAAAGGTGTCAAGTTTATTTATATCAAAATAAGAAATATCATAAAAATAAATACCATAAACACCCAATGTGACATGTCACATCACAGATCTTTGACATTTAGGGGTAATATTAAAATTTTCTCTAAAGCATAAATGGGTCTGGGTTCTTATGGGTTAAAAGTGCATCTGTATTTTTACTCTACTGTATTTTATTGAGAAGGACAGAAGTAAGGTCCGGGTGTGTTGACAACGGTGATATTTATTTGGTTATTTGGTAAAAACTCACGGTCCTCATTGTTTTACAGCGAGGAGACCCAAGTGTTTATTTGGGATAGAGTTAGCGCACGGCTAATTCACCGGCGTTAGCGTTCTTTAGCCGACTCTGGTAAACCCGAGGCTAATGTACACGGTTAAAACAATATACGGTTCGAAAGATAAGAAGTTAGACTTTAGTTTCACACAATTTAATTAATTTATATTAGTAGTTAATTTCACATTTTGATAGAATCTTAGCCGAACAGTGTCCGATTAGGGATACAGTTACGCTACAATACTGTTCTTATACTTTGTGAATCTCTCTCTCACACACACACATACACACACACACAAGGGAGCAGGACTGATACAAGTATTGTTTTGAAGCGGAGATGACGGGTGTAAACTGTAGACGCTGTAGCGAATCGCAACTTGTAAATCAAAACTATTTTATTAGAATCGAAAATAAAAAATAAATAAAGTATATGGCTTAATTTGACTGAGTATTCGTCTGTTTGGAAAACTCTGTAGCTGTCCCATTCCAGCGACCACAGCTCTCGTTAGTTATGAGCAAAGATATTAATAACGTTACCCACGTTGTTTACACAAAAAACACAACAACTGGTGTCATGACAACGGCGTCATGCTTGTGCACCGCTTTATGGCGCCCCCAATGACTAAGGTTCCGTTCAGCTAATAAAATCAGCTCCTGGGCAAAGCAACGCAAACTTTTTTCAAACCAAAAACATTTGTGGTTTTAGCTTCTGTGGTCGATTTTCTCCCGTGTCAGTTTGGCCTCTCTTTTCATGTCTGGCACATAATTGAGATTTACACTGGCCCCTAGATACACACCGTTGGCCTTTTGGCTTATATATTAACTATATTATGAGGAAAAGGTGGATATATCGTAGCATTTAGATACATAGTGAGCATGACATGCCAGCGTACAGTTTTAAATATGTAAAGGACTAACGTAAGATTTCTCTCTGGCAGCTCATTAACCGCACTCTACTGTTAATTTACTGACCTAAAGGCAGCATTTTAAATACGCAGCTGTACCGTAAAGTTACTCCGACCGAGAAATAAGAAAATTGTGATTTTACTTACCTGAGTTAAAAAAAAAAAAAAGAAACACGTTTGTCTACCCTTTGCACTCTGCGGTATTAAGATGGGGGAGGGGTGGTAGGTCGGGAAAGTTATATGCAAAACAAAAGGGGAAGCTGTAAACACAGACAACAACACTGCATTTTCAATCCATGTCATGCTTTTACTAAAAAGGTTATAGTTTAATTTTGACAGTAAAGCTGGCATGTTTGATAGGCCTACGTAGCTGTAACACAAAACAAGGGTTAACATACGTCAACTTATTTACAAATTGTTTGTTTCCCAACAATAACTAAAAAACATGTCTTACCTTTAGGCGGGTGGAGGTTTGCCCTTCCCCGTCGAGGTGCGGTGACTGGTATGTGGTATGTGGTATGCATTGGGCGGAAGTGGAAGGTGAACCAAAGACCTCCCAATCAGTAAAATCTGTCAGTTTTCTGCATCTTTCACATTCCTTATAAAATATAATTAAATTCTACTCACAGCATATTTTATTCAATCAAAACTGTGTAAAATGTGATTAATAAATAATTTAAATGTATTGAATCAGCTCAATTTGAATTTCAAATGACACCTATTTTTTGTCATTATTAACTATGTATTCGTATAGTGGGAGATTAAGTAGATTTTTCAATTCTGGCCAAATGAGGTTGTGTGTGAATACTCTTGCGTAGTGTTAATATACAAAGTGTATATTGGGTAATACATGGATGTACACTGAGATATAAAGAGACACAGAAATAGTTATTTTAAGAAAAAGAAACATAATCATTCAACATGGTTAGACATACAGACACAGATATAGGAGGGAATAAGTTTACATGCAGCACAAACAGATGGATGTGAATAACAGAACGTCTGCAACTCCATAAAACACTTACTTTTCATAAGGTACTCACACCATCCAGCACATACACATTGAACATTGATATTGGCTGGAAACTATGAGAATATTATTGGAAAATCGAACCTTGTAGCGCACATTAAAACTCCGAAAGATAGGTAGGCTAAATAGACTTACAGATGAGATGAGTCAGTTGTGGAAATCCAGAGCGAATTGTGTTACTGACCAGGTGTAGGCCTATCACACAATGGGGCGGAGCTCCCCTAAAAGGCGTCCGATCAGAAACAGTGCAATGCCGCAACACGTCCTACGTAAATAATGATATTTTGAAAAATTAATTCAAAAATCTTCGAAATCGTGGATGCACACCTTCGTGCCATGCGGACGCCACATATGAAATCTTAGGTCAGTCTGACTAACAGGCAGCGAGATATGCCCTAGACACACACACACACACACACACACACACACACACACACACACACACACACACATACACACACACACAGACGCTTCTTGCTTTTATAGATAGATGTATAGGTTACTAATAGTTCTTTATTAAATATTGTTTAACCCCAATCCCACTTTTTACAGTGTACTTTCTTTATGCATAATGGATCCTAAAGGAAATAGTATTCAAGTTAAATACCTTCAGTTTGTGGCAGATGCAAGATTTAATTTAATTAGGTCTTCAACTGTCTCAGAAACTGATCACTTCTTTCCAAAAACCCAATGATCCTGTGATTAAAACTCCTCCCCAGGAAACAGATTGCCTTTATATTTTTACTTACATATTGTATTCTCACAGGAGCCATACTCATCACGGTTAATCAAGGACAGAGAACAGACTACATCTGTTCACATGGCAACTCTCCTGACATTTTATTATTTCCCTTCCTTTTTCTCTTTGTCATTCTGTCTCTTTCTCTCTTCCCTCCTCTTCCTCTTCTTTAGACACACATGCGTTCTTTCCTGCTCCCCATAACACAAATGTCAGCACACTGAGTGTGACAGGTGAACGACAGTGAAGCGGATTTGACCTTGACGGCTCTGAGAGTGAAGTGACAGTAATAAAAGGCGGTAGTGAGCTATTGTTGGCCCTGGGGCATCTATTAATGAATGACATGAAACAGCCGTGAGATTCGGGGACAGGCAGGGGGAGGAGGAGTGATGGAGGACAGGTGACAGCAGCCCACACACGGCCCTCACCTGTGATGAGCTCAGCCAGCACCTCACACAGGGTTCACACTTAAACATACATTTGATGGCATGTACTCAGACAGCTGCATCCAGACGCCAACGTGCACACAAGCATGCAAGCAAAGTAAGTAGGTGTCACAGCACACAATGACCTACAAACAGTTGCCATCTCAAGACATTCTGTCAAAACCTTGTGTTTACTGTAGAGTAAATCACCAGCTTTTGCATTACATTATTCATGTGCTAAGTAGACCCCTCTGCACCTGAGGGCGACTTCCATTTTTTTTTTCACCTCCCACTCACTCTGACTCTCATACCCGGATCGTGCACCGATACAAACCCGAGTGACAATTCAGCTTAATCCCCAGCTTCCCCTGCTGCAGTGCATCCTGTTGTTGAGTGTGAAAATGAGTCTATTTCAGGGATTCAAGCATCTTACAGTCAACACACTGAAAGTATATACAGCACAGTTTTGGGTTCTTGCACTCCAGCAGAATTTGTTAGTCTTTTCAGCTGATATCGGGTATAATTATAGATAATGAATTGATAGGGGTGATAAGTGTCAGACCACTAATGGAAGGCAGTACTTAACCTCCCTAATCCCTGTGTGCCCTTCACTTAGTGTCAGGATAATTAGATTACTGCTGCTGATACCTTCTTTTCTTGCAGACACCAGCTTATACATACACACTCCTACTGACACACAAACAAATATAATTGACTTGTATGGACAAACTGTGTCTGTAGTACACAAGTGAGGGGGAGACTAGTTTGAATTAAGTAGGGAAATCGATAACATTTTGTTTTTCTTTGAGCAGAAGTGTGTGGAGCATGGCTTGTGTTGTTACCACAGTGCACTGTGTGGTTTCCTAGAACTTTGACCCGTTCACATTGTGTTTTCAGTTCATCAGAGTTAACTGTAATATTTTGTTCACATCAAAATATCTTGTTCAGCGTTCGCTTGGACTAATAGACATTCTAAGGGGTGTGCTTTTCCTTTTGAATAATATCTGTTCTATCTGTAATTTATTTCCTTTATTCAACCGCTTATTGTGTCCCCAATCCCAATCACCGTCAAGATAAAGTTTTCAGTCTGTTCATCTCACTTCAATATTTTATTACTGCAGCATGGGAAAAAGGAGTTTTCAAGCAGACAGACTGCATTAAAACGTGTTTAACATATTGCATGTTCCTGACATACTGAACTGTATTATAGTCTATATCAGGGATGGGCAACTGGAGGCCCAGTGGCCGCATACGGCCCGCAACCTTACTTGAAGTGGCCCTCAGTGCAACTACATGCATTTGAGCATGAAATCTTAAAAGTACAGTGTAAAAATGCACAAAATTACTTCTTGCAATTAATGTTGGTCTGCTGTTCTTGCACTTAAAAAAAAGAAATCACAGTAAGTGGTTGTTTTTTATTTGCTTCAAACCTTTTGTATTCCTATTTATAGTGTTATACATGCATTTGAGCATGCAATATGTTAAGTTACTGCACAACATATTTAAAATTGCAGTTTCATCATATCCGGTGATAGTGCACAGTCCTATATGTGCCCCTTTGTTAGTGTCGATAAAAAATTGTGGCCCCCTCCAGAATTTAAGTTGCCCATCCCTGGTCTGCATGATCCAACTTTGAATGCAAACGTATATACGGCTATTTAAACAATGCAACTTGTACAAAAAGTTATGCAGCCTTTCAGCAGCTGGGACATTTTAACGTAAAGTAACTGTTAAATGATAATGAAATCGTATAAAAGATTCATTTATTATCATTAATGACTTATCTGAACTTGGGTCCAGGCTGACATTGGGTGAGAGACGGGGTACAATCTAGACAGGTCTTGTATGGCCCATGGGATCTTTGCATTGGATTTTGGATTTCATCACAGAAAACAAGCTCTGCGATAAACACACGTTTCTGATGCTTACGCGTTTTGTTCAACAGGATAATCTTCACAAATGAACACCACTTTGATTATGTTTGAAAGGTTTTAGGTTCATTGATTGGAAGCCCAAGATTAAACACAACTGGAGAAAAAAAGACTGGTTTCAATGCAGGCCTTTATTTAGGTCACAGGTAAAGTTATGCAGCGCTGGACTCAGACTGACACAGCTCTCGCAGGATCCCAGTCAGAATGAGCCCCGATTTCTGTAATAACTCCAATTTTCATTCTTTTTGGGTTGAGCCTGCCCCTTCCAGAAAATAGACGTACACGCACCCGAGTTCTATTGGCCAGTTACCAATGATGTGGACAGGACAAGTCTTATTCGAAGATTGTGATTCACACTGGTCCTCATTTATCAAACGAGCGCAGATCTGAGCGTATATATTATTGTCTTATGAGAGGGTTCACGTGGGATTTATCAAACAATTGTATCTCGCCAATCACGGCGTAAGAATGATCGGCTGTTGATAAATGTGGCGGCTCGAAACAAGCGCCATTTAAATACCACGCCCTAATATATACCTGATTTAGATGGCTCGCCTCAAGAGTTTACGACAACAAAGGGCACAATACGGCCAAAAAGAGGATTTTTTTCCCGCTAAAGTCAGCTTTATTAGCAAAGTGCACCATTACAAATAACAACAGGAGCGAAATAGACACATTACAGGAATATGCAGCAATGGAGGTTTATAAAACAAAAATACTTATAGTTATATATTCAAAACAAGTTTGGTGAATATTTTACATTTGGAGCACAGACTTAAAAGTTTTCCCAACCTTTTGGTTGAAGGAGGTAAACAATGTTTTAAAGTAAGAGAGATATTATTCACTTCTTAACATTTAGTAAGAATGATGTCCGAGTCAGAGGAGCGTGTGGCAGCGTTTATTGGAAATGTTTCTATCCGGGCACCACCGGTGGTGAAGGGGATGCTGATGCTCCATGCCAGATAACGGTTAACATTTAATAGCAGAAGACAACAACATTTAAAAGCCTCGGCTAGTATTCTGGTTAAAGAGTTTCATGGTCACAGTGTGTATTTATTTTTAATCAAGTTTTAGTGATAAATAATATAGCCTTAACATGCTTTGGTTTCTATGGGAACACAAACCAAACTGTGCTGTCTCAGGTCTGTCTGTGGGAAAGACAAAAGCTACAGTGGAGAAGAACACATTGGCCATGATCTGCCTTCTTATAATTATTCAAATATAACAGAAGCGTTAATGCAGCCGACAGAAGTAAAATCCTAACGTTATGCTATAGCGAACTTCTCCACAAGCTACTAGTGGTTTTGACAAACTAACTAAACTGTAGGCTAATAAATTGTATATTAACCTATTCCTACTGAAAAAGCAATTGATTTTATTATTGTTGTACCAAAAAGTTTAATTTGTATTTGCAATATTAAAAATTCATATGATAAATATCGATACCTTGTGCCCATGTATTGGCAAAGTATGTCCATGCAAAATATCAAAGTACCACAATATTTGAGGTATCATGTGAAATCACATGTTGGATAGTTGTAATTATAGTTTCATCACTTCAGCACCAGACATGATGTCCACAATGTTCTCCCACAACCTGCCCTGGAAGAATGACTCAAGATAAGCAATGAGTAACAGTTTAAACAGTAAAAACAGTGAGAGATTTACCGAACCTGTCGGAGGAGATATGGCACTGCTGGGTGATATATGACGGCAGGGAAGGCACACTGCGTAACAGGCGACTCCAGCATTTCATCAGGATTGGCAAGGCACTCATATTTTACCCCAGCCATCGCCCAAGGGCTCTGCTTCAGCACCCCGCATCTCTACATCACTCCTATCGACTGGATGGGAAGCAAGATCTAATTGGCAGGTAGCATGTCACATTCAGGGGTGACAGAGGATAGAAAAAAGAGGGGAAGAGGAGAAAAAGATGTTAGCAGGGAGGAGCCTTGGTATCGGAAAAAGAACTTGTGTAAATTTATTCCGAACTACTGTAATGGGGTGCTACTGCCATTCAATTTTGTACAGATATCCATGGGATCCATATCCCCTTACTTTTAATCTAGGGCCACCAGCAAGTTTTCTCCAAGTTTCTCTACTTGACGGATTGGCTCAAAATTTTACATAGGCATAATTGGTTCCATGGTTTCCAAATTTGACTTTTTTGATTCCATGGTGAACATGGATTACACCAAAAAAGCTCCACAGAACTGTTAGCATGCTGTAGACTATTATCCCTGTCTGAGCATCAACACAACATTAAACACTGTTCACCTTCACACAGATGAGCCTCTCTGGCATTTTTTAACAACTGAGCAGCTACATCAGACCAGCTGAGGGTTTAGTGTCTTACTAAATGTTACCTTTTTTAGAAGTAGTTGTTTGAGGAGAGCTCTTTGCCACGTAGACCTCCAGCCTGTCTGGAGATTTGATCGAGCAACCTTTCCACAGGGCTGCTTCTTTCACTTTTATGCTCGTGCCACTCAAGGACGGACCGGCCATCTGGAGCTGCGGAGGACCTGTGGGCCAGTTGCAACTCCTGCACCACTGACATGAAAAAATGAAATGGCCCATTCTGTTTGGCTATCTTGATTTAGACTATCCCTGCGCGTCCACATAGGTACCTGTGTCCAGAGGTCATCAATTTATACCGTCGAGTCGGATCTTTCATTGCTGTCACATTGTTCTCCTTGCAGACTCAGTTAACACATTCAGATTAATAATGATGTGATGGTTTTTAATTAAAATATCACACTGCAAAAATACAAACATTATTTTTTAAGATTCTTCTAAGAAGACTCTGCAGGTGTCCGTGCTGCAAAATGTGCTTTTCAGAACTCATCTTGCAGTTGTTGATAAGATAATTTAGAGACCAGGGAGTGTTTCCACTTCAAATGTTTAAGACAATGATGCATCTTTTTTTAAGCGCACACTCTATTAATTTTTCATTTATCAGCTAAGCTCAGGCAACAACTTTCCCTTTGTTTGCCAGCTGGAGACTGACTACAGATTTCCCATCGTCACCTGTGAAGTATCAGGTGGAGTTGATACTGAGCTGCGATGGAAAGGTGCCATGACAGGCTTTTCATAATGACTGATGTCATCTGTCGTACTTTCATTTACTGTTCAAAGTGATGGACAAATGCCCAGAGTGTGCCAAGGGACAGTGTCATCAAGATGTCTTTTTGAAGAAGTGTTTCTGGCACTTGACAAGCTGGCGGGGGGTTTCTGTCTCTTTCTTGCCTACGGTGAGGCGAGGAGATCGATTATGATTGGTTTCCCAGCGAGTAGTCAAGCTGCACGATTGACTTGGTAATGTGTGATGACATGGAGATCAACTGAACCTATTCAAGCAGCTGGTATTAATGAAGCACAAAATAGCCACTGTTAGCTAGTGGCTGTACAAAATGCTGATTTTCACTCATTAAACAAAACATCCACTCATGCAAACACACACCAACTAGTCTCAAACCAGCCCTGACTCATGCGTTGTTATGACAATGAGACGATCTAGTGTCACGCTTAGTCAAGCCTCAACATCTGCTCATTACTTTAAATGAAACTCTAAATATTTCACTGAACAATTTAATCTTCAAAGCATTGCTTTCTTTTCTTCTTTTATTGAGTCAATTACTTGAAACTAGCTATTTAATATGATATTCGAGGTATTTTTATTTTTCAAAATAAAGCAGGTCAGACAGCAGTCAGGGTAAAGGCTTCTTTGTTTCTTACTACAGTAAATGTATTAATAGGTATTAAATATAATTAAAGACATGCTATCTATTGCTAGCTTTAACACCTTACTGTCTGCCTTTGTGTGAACTATACGTGCACCAATGGAGCTCGCTTGGCATCCAACGCTTTCTTGAAACAGCACATTCATCAAAAGCACCAGTGCTCTTGTGAGTGAAAAGATTTATACACCATGGAAGAGAGGTGGACAATTAGCCCAGATTTATGAGCGTAGACCGGCAAAGGCATGGCACTGGCAGCTGCTACTTGACATTTGAAATAGAGAATGTGAAAGAAAATTGGAGACGGGGGAAACAGGAAATTAGAACAACAGAGAGGTGGAGAGGGACTGAGAAATGAATGAGACTTGAGCAGGTCCAGGATGAAAAACAAAGGCATGTGATTGGGAAAGGTAATTTGTAGTGAACATGGATGAAGAGGATCACAGCAGTCTATTCACTTATTAGAGTAAAGAGTGAGTCCGATTCTTTTCGGTTTTTGAAAAGTTTTAGCAGATATTTTTACTTTTAGATTTGCTCAATAGAGATACAGGTTAATGCAACATTAATGTTGAACATTATGTTTGATACTGAAAAACATGCTATATGGACTACATTTATGAAGCGCAGTTGTGTTGCGACCACTCAAAGCGTTCTTGCAATAAATGTGAACATTCACCCATTGATACACACATTCATACTTACTCCGAATGTATCTCGCTCAAGGACACTTCGACTCTCTGGAAGAGCTGGGGATCGAAACCAGGAACCTTGGGATTACTAGATAACTGTTCTACCTCCTGAGTCTTGGCGCCCTCACCAATAATAATGTATAATGTAAGAGGGTTAATGATATAGATCCCACTGAGAATTGACATGAGGTAAAGATCCAAAAGCCAAGGGGGAAAAACCACCCTGCACCTAAAGGAAGATGAAGTTGAAGTTATAAAACCTAGTTCTGTCTGAGTGGTATAAAATGCAGGTTTTGAATCCCCGGTTCAGTATTCTCTCAACTCTCCACTGTCACACTGCTGTTGATAACACGGTCCCATTCTTTCAGCAGGTAAAAGGCAGCAGCCTGTAAGTTGACTCCCAGGAACTGCTGGTACACCACACATCAGTGTTCAGCTCTCAGTGTTGTAGCAGCAGTGATAGTTATGATAGGTGGAGAATACATCAAGTAAGACTTTGGCTACACAACAGGGCAAAGAAAAAAAGTTGTTTGTGCAGAAAGCAAAAGACAGCACTGTAAAGCTTGTCAGTGGGTCTTTGCTTGAGGAAAAAAAGTGATACAACTGAAAGCCACAGAAGGATCTTGAAGCAATACAGCTTTACTGGGTTTTCTGATTCACAAGTCAGTAAACAAAATTTAACCAATGCTTGCTAGCACTCGTAGGAATTTGTATATTAAAGCTACAGCACACAACTTTATATCTATCTATAAAAGCAAGAAGTGTGTGTGTGTGTGTGTGTGTGTGTGAGGATGTGTGTCTAGGGCATATCTCGCTGACCGTTAGTCAGAATGACCTAAGATTTTGTATGTGGCTTGCGCATGGCACGAAAGTGTGCATCCCCGATTTTGAAGATTCTTTAATTCATTTTTCAAAATATCATCATTATTTACGATTGGATGCCTTTTTGGGGGGCTCCGCCCCATTGTGTGATAGGCCTACACCTGGTCAGTAACACAATTCACTCTTCCAAGCATGACTCATCTCATCTGTAAGTCTATTTAGCCTACCTATCTTTAGGAGTTTTAAAGTGCGCTACAAGGTTTGATTTTCCAATAATATTCGAATAGTTTCCAGCGAATATCAATGTTCAATGTGTATGTGTGGATGGTGTGCGTACCTTATTAATAGTAAGTGTTTTATGGAGTCGCAGACATTGTAGAGGTCTGCATGTAATGTGCAAATTCTGTTATTTGCGATTAGCATGCTGAGTGGAGATTTAGCTTTATTCACTTCTCATGTTGCATCTCCCACTATACGAATACATACTTCCTTCGGGCACTGCACTAGTATAAATGAAAGGGAAAAGGGCTTGCGGTGTCGTGATTAGCACTCTTGCCGGTTCGACTCCGGCCTGCGGCTCTTCTGTGTGGAGTTTGCATGTTCTCCCCGTGTCAGCGTGGGTTCTCACTGGGTACTCCGGCTTCCTCCCACAGTCCAAAAACATGCACTTAGGTTAAATTGGTGACTCTAAATTGCCCGTGGGTGTGAATGAGAGCGTGATTGTCTGTCTCTATGTGTCAGCCTTGTGATAGTCTGGAGACCTGTCCAGGGTGTACCCCTCCTCTCGCCCAATGTCAGCTGGGATCGGCTCCAACCCCCAGCGACCCGGATAAGCGGTTAAGGATAATAAATGAAAGAATAAAAGGGGAAAGCTCACTGTATTTCTCAGTGTATTGGATACAGCTTATTTGTATTCAGAATTAGTATTTAACAGTGGCTGTTTAAAACGAATGTGATAGAGAACTACTATGCTTTTTTTTTTTTTACTTCTTGATACATGACATATCTACATAAGGACGTTTCCAAAGGGACACAAACACCAGTTTCCTGGGTGAAAGTCCTGCATTTCTTTAAGCCATTCACCACCCTTCCCTCGAGGCACCTCTGCAAGTTTTATACTATGTCACCAGACAAAATTGCATGCTATAACTACAAATTTCAGTGCATTACTTTTTGTAGGGATAGCTGTGAACTGCAAATAAGGACAGCCTGCTTTAAAAAACATGCACAGTGAATCGATTTGGTTCTGAAAACCGGTGATGCAAATGGACAGAAGAGTGAGTCACCTCACTCTCTGCAGGCAGCAGAAGAGGTGGTAACTAAAATCTTCTCAAAAACAGCAGATGTTTGACAAATTGACCCCTAGTAGAATCTTACACAACCCAAGTTTATGGTGCTGCTTTATGGTCCCCTTGTGCAACACTTGAAGAAAACTTGTAGGAGGAAATAATAGACAGAACATGAATGCTCTGGATGGGCAGCACCACAGTGAGAAGCAGCCCTTCTCACCTGGACTTAGAAAGCATGCTGGGATGGGATGAAGATCAGACAGAGGTGACAAAAAGCACAGAAAGGGCTTTTTGGCCTTGGTGTATTAGCAGTCACATCCACTTGGGGTGAATGGTTGTGAGGTGACACATAGACCCACAGAGGACAGTGGGTGCTTGGCCTCGCGGCACACATCCACATCCAAACTGAGTCCAAATCTGACTCAGGACATTGGTGTTCAAGTTCTATTAGTCTGCTGCTGGTCTGCACTCTTCCTACTGACTTCATCAGTATATCCTGTTAGCCATCTGTGAGCACCAAAACATTGGAGGCTACTCTTGGTTGGGGACAGTCCCTGCCAACACAAGTCACACTCGTCTTGGCTGGATAGAAAGAGCCCCAGGAGTAGGCACTCTGGCATTATTCCACGATTCTTAACCGCCTGAGAGTTGTTGCAGCCAGGGCGGGTTGTTGGGGTTGAACGGGCTGGGAGCCAGGAGAGCGTCTTCATCGTCACTGTTCAGCTCCTCCTGACACATGCTCTCTCAAGATGGAAGATCAGAAAGAAAGCAAGAAAGATCATCCTTCTTTGCTGCGGTACAGTGTGTGTGCTAATGTGCCTGTTGGTGTGATATGACCGGGGAAACCAGGACGGAGAGTGTTCAGTCACAAGACACGGATTATCTCACGGCCTGCTGACTCTAGGTCAAATCTCCCACACTGAGATTATAGAATTTCTATCCGAAAGTGTTATCTTATTTGACAAGGAGCTCCCTTGGAAGTGTTTGGTATGAATGCACTAATAGAGATGTTAATTGGACATGTTCATGTTTTTTAACTGAACTGTTTAATTTGCAACTAAAAAACAAGTGCCTTGTGTGTTTAACTATTACTGTGTTTTACAGGAACTGTCTTTGACACCTCTTGGCATGGAAAGCCCATATGGGAATTCAGACAACACAGTTACTGGTACCCCTGATGCCAGCTCATGTCAATATTTTTATGAACAAATCAGTGCACATTCCAATAGGAATTAAAAAAATTATGCATGCCTGTGGAAAAAAAAAAGTGAAGGTAATCTACTTTGACAATGAATTTGAAGCAGCTTGTGTAAGCATCCAATTAGTGTCCTGAAATAGACATTATGGTGAACAATGAATGTGAACTTTTTTTCATTTTAATCAGAACTTTGAGCTCTCTTTTTTTGAACTGCCCCTGGGTGATCCTATTTTCTGTATGCAGAGCATTCATGTTTTCCAGACAGATTTACGAGATGACATTAAATTATTACCCTGAATAAGAAGGAGTAGAAATAATTTTCAGAGGTTTTTTGCTGAGCCACTCCAGGTCTCATGAGGCTACCACTATTGAGTCAGGAACAACAGAGGTAAGTCAATAAAGACCTGCTAGGGCAGGAGTGCAGGTCAGGATCAGAATTTATCCAGCAAACGTCAATCAGACTGCATAAATTCTCCGCATGACTCTAGTTATTCAACCGTGTCTTCATCCTTTTGTGTTGATAGTCTTATATAAATGCACTTCAAATTAATCATTACTTTATCTTAGCATAATTACTCAGGGATAACATCAGCTAAAGGTGTGATGCAGTTTTCAGTTTGTTGTAGTGTGTGTGCATAAAATATATCAAAGGCAAACAGAAATGATAAGGATAAAGCTGTACTGATGTGTTTGACTACGATCCCTTGGCAGTAGTAAACCCCAAACTGAAACACAAAGACTTTGGGAATAGATAAGGACTCAAATGTGGGTTATTGAGGCTGTTGGAAGCCCGCAGGCGTTCTTCCTGGAGGTTTGGAGGCCAACTGTATGGACTGATGGGGGCTGATGCATCAATAGGTGATAATATCTAACTCTCCTCTCTTACTGCCTGAGGGGGGAAAAATATAAATGTTAACCTGAAATGTGCTCGTCTATTCAATCTGCCGAAAGAAAGACAACCACAGGCCTGCTTAGTGGTAAATGTTTAATGGACTTAAAGGACATGATTGCCTGTTGGCACTGTATCAAATTTACGGAGCAGCCATATTTACTGGCAGGATAAAATGTTTGGCTCCATACACCTAATGACAAAAATGACCTCCATCATAAGTAGTATGTCTGCTGAAGTTACTGCAGCTGTCCCATTTCAAACACGATGTCCTGACGTCACAAGGACACTAATTATGTTTTTGATATAATCACTTCACAGAGGCTCTCTATGATTAGCTCAAGTGGCTCCTCTAATGAAAATTATGTCTTGCTTTGTTAACCTTGTGTGGCTTTAACGCTCAGGTGTTAAACTGTGGAGGATGTGGGCTGCATACTGAGAATAAAAAATTTACATCAAGAATATAAACCCTTGGCCTGAACAGCTCCATCAAATCTCGTCGGCGTTGATGCTGTTATAACTGGGTTATGGTTGGATGTACTTTACAGCCCACTTTATTGTTGCTTTATGAAAATCAATATGTCATTTTATGGCAAATCTTACAAATACTTTCAATAAACTGTTAACGGGTCATCTAATCTCCTGCGGCCAATTACATTAGGAAAGAGGAAAGGAGCAGTCTTTCAAGCCTCATTTACAGGACAGGATCATGTTGCTAACGTTTTAATCTCTCTCTATTGGGAATAATTTCTTAATGACAGTCTGCAAATGCTGTTGCAAGACATCTGTGAGAATCATCGCTGCCATTACTCAGCCTAACCAATTGTTAGTATGTCAAAGCCGTATGCTACATTATCCTTTTCTTAATGTCTAAATAGTGATCGATGTCAGTCACACTGAGTGCAAATTCCTCTAACTGACACTGTGGAGTTGATGCAACTTAACATAATGACATATGCTCCGACTTGCCATGCAGTTTGAAAAGGATGAGTCATTTCTTATTTTATAGCCATCTAATTTACACTGTGATTGTGTTGACAGTAGGAAGGAGAGGGTGCAGAGCATTGGGACTGCATGCTAATTTTCTGTATACACCTTGTCTTGTGCTTTCTAGACAGCCCAAACAATGCCCGACCCACATGGGAGCTCTCCAGCCTACCACATTCATTTACATTACACTACAGGCCAAACCTGAAAACTACATAAATCACTCTGTCACTACTAAGCTACTTGGGCAATTCAATTGGCTTAAGTTTAGCCAAGTAATATGGTATAATGCCATCTGTACAGTGCGATAATTCAAACCCATTGATCTGATTACAAACATTCTGCCCCATAATTCACAGAGCTGGTAATGCAGCTAATGTATGCAGACCAAGCAGACAATAGTTTAATCTCTGTGGGATCGACACAGCTGGGTCAAACATGCTGTTTGTGTTTTAAAATTCTGCCCGTGCTTGCTGTGAATATGCCGGTGTTGGTTTTTGGAAATCATTAGGTTTCCAAATCTTCACACTTTGTTAAACTCCAGGGGCTGTTGTTACCCTGCCTCCTGCATTGCTTACGGACAAACTGCAGCAATGCCAGGCTGTAATGAACACCTGGAAAAAGGCACCAAGTCCACAGAGACCCTTAACATAATGTTATTAAAGCCAAGATATGGATTCTTCTCTGCTGCAACAGCATCGTACACACAGGAGACTTATGGCAGAGCGATGGCTACAGGGGAGAATTTCACATGCTAAAACCAGTGTGAAATCGTAAGAGACCTCTGGCTTCTATATCTCCATTCATCCCACCTAATCTTTACTGTGCCCAGGGTATTTTATAATGCCATGATATACCATGGCAGGGTTTATGGGCTCAAGGATTTAGCAGTATGATGCGATCAGCCAAAAGGCAGAGTTGAGAACTAGTGGGGAAAATTATTTTGCTCTGCATGTAAATAGCTGCTTTAATTACCTTCCAACAGCTGAATATGAAGATGACAAAGATGACCTTTATCAGCCGGTGATCTAAAAATTACCAGGAATATGCTCTCTAATGATTCTTCCTCACGTTCACATTTTTAGCTCGCTTTTGTTTGCAGTCCTCCAAACTGTCTTGTGATTTATGAACTTCTTTTCATATGCAACTCAAAACAAGCAGTCATAATTATTGATTAGCTGATTTATTTTGCAAGAAAACTCATAACTCTGCAGCACAATGTGGTGAACATTGATTGTTTCGCTATCTGTGTCGTGCTGCAAACTGTTTTTTTGTTTTTTTTTAACAACTCCAAAATGACCATATGTAATGAAAGTGAGTTCTTTCTATGCTGTGGAGTGCTGCAGCTGTCACACTATCAGCTGCTCAGACGGAGCCAACTAAGTGAGAGAAAGGACAGAGAAACAAAAACACAATTTCTACCAGCAGCACTTTCTCTTGCAAGCTACTCATTCTAAACAAGGACTTGGAGAGGAAGTAGAAACAATAAATTGCCAAATCAGTGCGGTGAAGGTCGCAGGGGGTGAAGGAGGAATAGCTCCGGACATAAAACAGGACACAGCAAATCACTAAACAAAATGTCAGATTGACAAGTAGAAAGGTGGATTTATGTAAGAATTGTTTTGAAAGCAAATAGTCTGATAGAGATTTGGCCCTGGAGTGGCAGTTTACAGCATAATGTGAAGTCATAATGTCACTGTTTGACTGTGCATTGGCCATCAAATGTAATGTGTGTATGCCTGTGTATGTATAGTATTTCTGTCAGTGTATGGTGGACAGCGATTGCCCGTGGCGAAGCACAGAATCAATCCCAATAACGTTGCATCTTCAGGTAGTGCAGTTTCTCTGACAACTTCAATGAAATGCACCCTTCACATCTCCAGTTTAAGACATTCAATTTCCAGACGCTTCTTGGGGCAGAATTCTGCAGTGGAGGATCAATGCAAAATGACTGGAAAATTGCTAATGTTATTTACATCAAAGTGAGTCTGGAGGAGACCAATTATGCCAGTGATTCAAGGCAATATTGGTAAGTGAGTCGTCCTTTGGGTAATAACCATATAACGGTCTGACATTATTTATACTGTGGGACCTATAGGATTGTTTTTTAACAACACATAACTTGACTACAGGTATTTGGTATGCTGTAGAGTTAATATACTACTGTTTAAAATAATTTACTTACTAAAGTCTGTATGGTGAAAGCCAGAAGCTGCACAAAGACATGCAAATTAGATTTTGTTTTGGGGAGAAAACAGATCTAAGGAGGCGACGTAGAACTGGATATTATCCTCTGATGTTTTTGCTGAGACACAGCTATGCATCTCGTAGCAGAAGCTTGGTTGTATTTTTCATGTTTCAATTTGCGATTGGAGTTTACCACCGTCTCAAGGAAAGAGCTGCGAGATGATCTGTTACTGCAGAGAAATCTGATTTTCTCTGTGAGATACTATAGATGAGGTGTCAAGACATATGCAGCAACACTGTGCAGTGTATGTGCTGCATGTGTGAGTGTGTGTGTTGGCACATTTTTTTGACGAAAGCACATCCAAATTGGAAAATCAACACTAGCAACATGTGTGACAAATGGGTGCAGCGTAGGAACACAGAAAATGAAGAACAAAGCTGAGGCAAATAGCTGGCCTGTTTCCCTCTTTAAAACAGATAGACCAGAGTGACTTTACTGTTTGTACCCACAGATGTGATAGGCAGAGACTGGTATTTCACGGCCACTTTGTTTGCCTCTACACTATCAAGTCTGCATACATAAGTGAGGCAGCACAGGGCCAATCTCAAATGAAGCTCATTTCAATCAAGCCATTTCAAATCAGGCGAGTTGATGGAAAGAGAACAGCTTTTGAAAGGCCATGGTGCATTTCCCATCTCCCAGACCAACACAAGTATTTATTTTGCTGTGATGCTACATGAGAGACATTATTGACACAGTCCCTCTGATGGTAAACTACAATAACCTGCCGAGCGGCTGCCTAGTCCCTGACAAACACCAGTTTAATCCATGCAGCTACCTCTGGGACTGAAATGAGAAGCCAATGCAGAATCGGCCTTAAACCTGCATTCTTTCTAATGACGAGCAGGGGGCGACTCCGCTGGTTGCATAAATAAGTCCAATTGTATATTGGTCTACAGTGATGGGCAGTAACCGGTGAGAAGAAACACATTACTGTAATCCGATTACTTTTTTTAAGTAACGAGTAAAATAAGGGATTACAATTGCAAAAACGGTAATCAGATTACTGTTACTTTCCCGCAAGCAGGTTGCGTTACTGCGTTAGTAAACCACAATATTGTTTGTGAGAGTGTCTCATGACAATCAGGTATGAGAGGTGCGACGTCAGTGGTAACTAACACGTGTGTCAACAAGAGATGGAGTGGACAATGCAGCGTTTAATGCCTGGAAGTACCGATGTTACTTTGAGTTTGACTCAAAGTGACAAAAACATAAGCGTAGCATGTACACTCTGCATGGGAAGAAAACTTTTATCTACAGCAAAATATTCAACCTCAAATCAGAGCAAGCAGCTAGCAAGCCGGCACAGGAATGTGAAACTCATTGAGATACCCTTGATCCCCCCACTGACATGACCGATGTGGCTATCACATCCAATTCAACCGGGCAAACCTCTGACGGGCCCTTTCCTGCTAAACAGGTGAGAATAGACTTAAGGGCGTCAGGAAATATAAGTTAACAAAAGAAATATCTGCTTTATTTGATTAAAATATGCAGGAATGTGCAGAAAATAGATTTAAATGTTGAACAATTTCCTTCAAATCAGAGATTTGTATTTAATTTAATTTTAGTTGGATGCAATGTGCATAAAGTTAAACGATTGGAACTAATAAAAACAAGTTTTGAAAAAGAGACTTTTTTTATTTAATTCCATTTTATATGATTGAATATGCAGAAAGAATAGAATTAGGCTGAAAGGTCTATTGCTTTATAGCATGTTCAGGTTGTGCATCATGTTTTTGAAAAGTAACTAAGAAAATGAATTAAAGTAACTGATTACTTTTGAAAATAAGTAATCAGTAAAGTAACTGGATTACTTTCTTGGAGAAGTAATACGTAATCAGTAACTTATTACTATTTCTAAGTAATTTGACCAACACTGCTGGTCTATGAGAAAATTACCCTACTTTTCACTGGATTTATTACCTCAGTTAACATTTTCCTTATGTGTTTATGGTCTCAATTGCTAGTTTCAGTCTCTTTAAACATAACATGTTTATTTTGTCCCATTTAGAGTACAATATACGAAAGCAAGGTATGATTAAAGGCATGTCTACATTGTGATTGACAGGCTGTTACCACATCTATGATTGTTTTGTCTTAAAACTTTGCCCCTCTTACAGTGTCTTGTTTAGTATTTGGTTGATTTACAAGAATTCTGGATATCCCTTGCAAACCAAGCTAGCTAGCGTTAGTGTTAGCTGAAAACCCAGCATCCCTCAGGATCCTGATCCATTCAGCACTGGTTGCAAAAACATCAACAGCCAAAAGTGAAGATGCTGACGTTAAATGCTAATCCTGGGGGCAGTAGCTAAGGATCAATTCTGAAAAAAACCTGTGTTTGGCATGAGGGGTGACTGGTGACAATTAGAACCTGACGTCATCTTTTTAAGGCCCTATTCTTTCCAACCAGCTCAAAGTTTCAAAATCCAGTGACTATGTCCATTATGTTTTTAGTTAGAACATCTAAAGCTCCTGATGTTCAAAGGAAAACAAAATAATCTGATGACTCAAATAATTACAGATGAGTACCGCCTTTTAAGAGAAGATTGAGCTTCACGACTTCTATTAGGACCATTTAAGTGAATGTCACATTGTAAAGACCATCTGTCTCAACAAGACATTCTAACTCAACAAAATTACACTCGATTGAAGAAAACTTCTTGAAATCACGGACTTTCTTTTTACGACACAATAAAAAAAAAGGTGACCTGTTAAGAATGGGACTTGTGAGCTTTAAAACAGTTTGTCCAAGGTTACAAAGTGAAGTTGAAGATTTCTATTTTAAAGAATTATTTGTATGAGCACTTGTCATATACTGTTGAAGTATTTAATACAATGTTCCTGTGACCCTTCACATATATGAACAGTAACATTGCAACAGAGAGAGAGAGATTTGTTCTGATGAGCCTGTCACACATTCAGGTGTGCAGAGAATTGTTTCTGAATACGTTAAACAATACACATTCTTTTTTGTTCACTAGTCAGTGTCTCTGAAGCAATGTGGCCTGTGAATGCCTCTTCATTTAGTTCATCAAGGACTCCAGTAGTGCCTTTCCAAAAATGCCATTTCTTGATTTTTATTTTCTATCAACACTTTTAGTTATCATTTAGTTTAGTTGCAAAAACGAGATGAAGCTCTTTGATTCAACACATTATGATGCATTTCACTTTGGAAATGAAAGACCTCCGTCTTTATGTCCACTAATGGAGCAATTGTGATGCTGCTAGATGAGTAAATTAACACTGTGACACACTAGGTCTCATTTTATCACCTTATCTCAGAAGCTCAGCATAAACACACCGGACCAATCATCCACTGTGTTAAATAGTTGTTGTTTTTTTTCTATTCAAGTGCCTGAGGGCATTGTAAAACCGGAGTCATACTCTTTGTATGTTGCACACATACTTGGCCAATAAAGCCAATTCTGATTCTGATTATAATTCTGATATAATTCTCAGCCTTAGAGATTGTCAAAAAAAATTATGATAATTCCTGAAACATGTTTTGTGCTTTTTATGAGACAACAGGAACAAATAGCTTGGTAAGATGGGGGATTAGTTTGGGCTAAAATACTTGTCCAAGGTAAAAAAAAAAAATATGAAATCAAACATTTCTCTTTAACACATCCTCTTAGAATTCATCCTTTTTTGTTTGTTCACCAATGTCACAGAAGCAATATGTTCTGTCAATGTCTAACCATTTAGTCCACCAAGGACTCCTATTATACCTTTTGAAAAATTACTTGATTTTTTTTTTTTATGTGAACATTTTTGTTTGTCATTCAGTTTACTCGTGATATGTAGACAAGGGGCTTTCATTAAACAAATTATAACAAATTTCCTTTAAAAAATCTGTCTTGACGTCAAATAATGGAGCAGATGTTAGTGAATGAGTAAATTTGTGTTTTTCTTTTTTTAGACTCTGTGTAACAACGTGACACACCGGATCTCACATGGCAACTAAAAGTACTCTTCACATATGTATAAATGTCAGTGACACAGTACCATATTGTTTGACACCAGCCTGTGGTGCCCCCCGCAGCGTGGTTTGTAGCATCAGGCAGCCTCTGTTTGCTCTCCTGCAGAACAGTTATAGAGACGGAGACAGAGCACCTGCCCTGGTGCCTGAGCACTGTTCCCCAGCAGCTTGCTAATGTCAACCTGCCTGATACGCACAGCGGGGTGGGGGCTCCAAGACAGCAGCAATTTTCCACTGCATGCGAATGAGACTGGAGAGCAATCTGCTGGCCTAAGAGCCTCATAATCAGCACATCATTATCAGGAGGGGATTGGTGCATGGGGTGGCGGCGAGGGTGAGGGGAGAGGAAATAAAGGGAGGGAGCAGCAATGGATGACACCAAATGAGCTCCTGGTTGCAATGAGACTTTGTAAGACATAGGGATAAAGCGAAGTTGTAGAGCAGAGGACAGGGGAACGGATTCACTGTGAGCCTATCGCAGCATAAAAGGGGCTGAGATGAGGCAGCATCTCACAGTTAGAGAGTACCACCTCTGTTTACACTTTAACCAGGCTCTTTGAAAAGCAGCAGCATGCTTCACCCAGCTCATGGTGGCTCGGATGTTCCCTGTTAGTCGATATTACTCACAAAGTCTAATGGCACACATACGGGTATGTTTTCTAGGCTGAAATATTGTGACAGCTCTTTTAAGCTTACCTTTCCCCGCATGCCTTTTTTCCCCCCAGTGAGCTCAAAAGGAGCAAGGACAACAAAGCTGATATCACAGCCCATATGTACCCTCCTCTATTTTTTTTCTTAGAAGTGCCCGCCATTTCTGTGTGCTCAAACTCGCCTTTTATCCTTTGTTTGGTGATGGATAGGAGGAAGCATTCTGATGGGGGTGAGCATTCATAGATAACAGTCTGCCATGCTGCTTGATCTCAGACTAATTTCGCAATCACATTAAATTGTCCAGGTGCTATTTCCGATGCTATTTGTCTGTGTAATGGCTGGCTTTGCTATCAAACCACACCACACACAGAGCCAGGGTTAACTGAGGCCAATGCAGAACAAATAGATTTACAGAACGAGGCTGAAACCGTTTACTTTAAGTCTATGACCCAGTTAATGCTTTATCCTCTGCAGTAGAAACATCCAAAAACGGCTATTTGGAGAGATTTAGTTGTCATCAGGTAGTTTTGAAACCCATGCTTTCACTTTCAATGTGTCAACAATCAATCACAGCTGTCCAAATACATGTCTCCTACCACTTCCTGCCGCGTGGTGGCAATAGCGTACAGAGCACTTGTCCTGGCATTGTTTGGCTGAGGTTGTGCGCACTGCTCTGGTCTATGTGATGGTCAATTCACTCACACAAAAATGCCTGAATGTATAGTCAGTGCGCACATAGTGACACAATAGCACAATAGAGGTCGTTTTTCAGCACAAGGAAATATTTTTAACCTCTGTAGAGAGGTGGACTGAGTGTATACACTTTGAAACTGCACACACACACACACACATCTGGGAGCTACAGCAGCCCACTGCTGCTCACTGGGTATGGAAATGGAGCAGCTGGCGTTGCTGCCTTGCTCAAGGACAGCTGCAATGGGAAGGCATTTAGAGAACACAATTAGCTGATCTTTTTTTCATTTTAAAGGACTGGCAGATGCACTTTCGGTTGGAGCAAAAGCTGTCACCCGGACATCACATGAACTTACAGACTGCCACCATCTCATTTCTTATTTTTATTTTTCTCTGTGATACATTTAGAGGTTATTTGGAGCAGTAAGAAGATGATGTCAATATTCCGTCTCGCACACTTGACAGCCGAGCAAATTCAATTGGACTGACTCCGCCTTGCTCATGCGGGACTTGTCCACAGGCTTTTCATACTACCGCGTGCCTGTCTGCATGCCTGGTGCTCTCTGACGGGAGTGAGCTCTCTCCACGATCCCCCCCTCCCCAGTCACTCACCCTCATCACCAGCAGTGAGGAGCAAGTCTGACGCACAGGACCAGCAGCAGCAGTAGCAGCAGCCAGGACTCTTCTCGGGAGTGTGTGGCAACCGTGCAACATGTCCCCAGCGTGGAGACGGGGAAGGCGCACCGGTGGCTCGACGGTGGCGCCGCGGACCATGGTTACAGCTGGACGGACCGGACAGGTCGGACAGGTGTGGGTCTCCTGTTGGATTCTGCTGTCGGCGACTTGTATCCTCAGCGCTCGGGCTCAAGGTAAGATGCACTGAGAATATTTTTTAGTGGAGCTACTGTTGTTGGAAACGGGCACAGGAGCGCACAAGAAAGTCTGTGGCAGGAGAGTGACTAATAAGATAAGGGGGGAAATATTAAGGCGAGCGAAAAACTGCTCCAAAAATCATAAATGTTTGCTTTAATGGATCTAGTCATAGCCAAACTTATAGCACAATGCCTGACGCACAATGAATGAGATGAAATCGGTAAATTAAAGTCTTTTTCTCAAACAACAACGTGTAAACTCGGTCGGTTTCATTCTTCATTGTAACCACAAGGCCACTTGCATGCTCAGAAATCTCAAGGAGCACAGCAGCATGCTGCACAACTGGACACTGATATTCAGAAGCAAATGAGCCTGTGTGATTTGTCATTGTGAGCAGTTTAAAATGCATTCACTGACAATCAGTATAATACTCCTTAAACATATTCTGTATCTCTGACTTTGAATCTACCAGATGTCACATTTCCACCGTCATGTCATTAGTTTAACATTTTCTCCAGTGATATATCTATAAAGGATCAGTGGCTGTGGCTCAGGAACCTCAAAACAAATAGTTTCACTGCTTGTAGTCCCTCCTGCCTACAGGCCACCTTATTAGTGTAGCAGAGCCAGTCATTAACTTGTATGAATATGACTATGGAACAATGAAGCAAGGCCATTATTTTAGGGCTGTGTTACATTAGCCTAATGTCCATTTTTGCACTCTTGCTTGGAGGCCGTGTGAAAGTAATAGAGCAGAATGAATAAATCACAACATGCAGGACTCATTCCTGTCCTGCACAGAACTATGTGGCTAAGGCGTGAACATCATCTACACTAATCATACAATTACTGTGAAATTGGTATGACTTGTCACTTGCCATCTGTCAGTGGGTGACATGTGCTTCTTGACCAGTGAGAAGGTAATGAGACATACATTAGATGGTAGAGGAAAAGTGAGTAAGAGACACTCCTTCCTCCTTCCATATTTCAGCATTGTAAAAGCATTAACTGCCAGTTGTCACAACTAAAGGTAAGTTGATGAAGGACATTGAGAGGGCTCACTGGGTCATGCATTTCATCAGCTGTCTTGCTGCTCTGTAAATTCACATTAAGTTGTGTTTAACCTAATGCTTCAACATCCAACCACAGGGTCACGGTTTTCATTACAGAGGGTAATGCAGAAACACAAAAGCAAGGCACATGTTTGACATACAAATACTGGATGCATTTACTTCAATAGGTCCCTATGGAGTTAAAAAAAAGTATCGGAAGTTGACTCATATGAGCTTCTCTGTGCACTCCCATCTTATAATCACAATGCTCAGTGCACCAAAGTGCTAAAAGCAGCATAATCCCTTTGCTTGTTTGTCTTTGAACAGGTCGCATTGCTCTAAAGTGCTCCAAGCCTTATCTGAAAAGAGTCTCAGGCGTCTCTTATTATGCAGGGCACAGTTCCTCTAGCTGTTATTACCATCCTTTTCTCGAGCTAACATGCCTGGAGTCTGTGAGGATCTGTTGAGCGCTTCAAGGCTACTTCACAGGGTTTTACCTTTCCTCCCCAAACAGACCTCTTTCTCATCCTGCAGTTGGTATTCAGGCCCCTTGAACGTTCCCGGCTGCGCATTAGCATTGGTGAGAGATTCACTCCTCTGTCTGCCTGCTCGTTCAATTGAGAAGGACCTCCTCTATGGCGCACAATCGCTGCTTTAGGTTCTCTAGTGAAGACGCAGTTGCAGTCTTTACAGGGGGTCCTCTCATATGCCAGAGAGGTCTTGTTCTTCTGAAGTAGGACGCCGATCTCATCCTCATGGGGCATGCATGTTTGCAAATGACTGGCAGTGCGGCTGTGCCTGTGCATATAGTTAGAGAGGGTGTAGTCGTTCCCTGAGAAGGGAGGACCTCTGAGGAAGTCATAAATTAGGCGACATACAGGCACAGGAGACCTCGGGGGAACCGGAGGTGGCATGTACTTGTTTTTCAACAGGTTCCTACTGTGACTCCTGCTGTGTTTAATACTCCTGGCTGCACCGGTGCACAAGAGGATACCTGATAGAATCCACGGGGGAATCTTTTTCCTGCCACAGGCTGCTCTCAGCATGCCATTTTAGGACACATTTAGACCCCTCATTGAAATAGCAAGTAAATAGATGTGAGGTTTTGTCTTTCTTCTCCTCCAAGCGTTCTCTGTACTCCTCGACTGCTGAAATCTACCCGTGTGTCTTGTGAGTGTGTTTCTATGTGCCTCTCGTTGTGTGTGTGTATGTGTGTGTGTGTGTGTGTGTGTGTGAGAGAGAGAGAGAGCGAGAGAGAGAGCGCGCTTGCTGGCTCTTAGTGTATGTTCCTGTCTATTGAGCTTTAATCTAGATAGCAGCATTGACATCCTGCCAACCGGCAGCTGCTATAATTTTCTGGACGTACGTTATTATGCAGCTTGACAGCTGTCAGGCATTTCCAAATCTTTAAATCTTATGATAATCCACCATGCTTACAAAAAAAGCATTTGTTTAAAACACTCTGAATCCTTGTGTGATTAAAACTCCCTGCTCTAATGCGGGCACCAGATCATAATTCATCTACATCAGTGACACACCAATACACACACGCATGCACACACATCCACTGAAAGATAGAAAAATCAATGTGTACACGATTACACAACTCCATCAAGAGAAATATAATACAGTTTTAATATAATCAAAAGGCATCTCCTAGTTCCAACAAAGACTGATGACAAACCCGATCGTCTGCGCCCACACGTACATCACTCCATCACAAATAATAGAAAGCCTAATCTGTTCTGCATGTTCCTCCACAAAGGTAGACCTACATACATTGATGCCACATTGGCTGCAGGCGTCTGATTTCATACATGATACAAAATAAGAATGTCACGATTCTCCAAATCCACTATTCAATATTAACCTCTTACCATTCAGACTCCTTTTTTTGAGAATTGGGGGTTGTGGACAGTGGATGTTTATGGGGAGATAGCAGGTCAACAATAAATAACACATTAAAGTAGTGGACATCATCTGAAAGCTGTGAACCTGAAGACTCATTTGAGATGCAGCTCAGCACTGTGTGTCAAGTTGTTCTGGTCAGAAAATCTAGAATAAACATGACTTCATTTATACACTTATGAATTAATTTAACCTGTTAGGGTAAATAAGGGCTCAGAACATTAATATTCTCCTTTTGAAGTTTCATATTCAACTATGTTTCATAAGTTGTGGTAATTTGGTGCTGAATTATGCAAGTTTTTCATATCGAAAATGGATAAAAATGATCAAAAACTCTTCCAGAATATTACATCAATACACCAAGATCTTTGGAACAACAGAGGAAAAATCCATGCTGTGATTTGGGTTCAAAAACTTTGGTCATTTTGGAGATTTCTGTATTTTCAGCGATTGGATGCAGAGCACTTCTGTTCTTCAAACTGCCGAAAAACCCCCTGATGGTCAATAAACCTCGAAAAGCTGCACATCCTCTGAATGCTCTCGGTCTTTAGTTTGTGGTTGTAAAGTTTCATGAGGCTGTGATTATCCTAGAGGTCACAGCAGCTTGTTTTATACAGTGAGGTCGAGAAAAAAGAAATGCCCTCACTGCAATGAGCTGGCTACTACTGATGACTAACATCATTGCACATGAAGAAAAATTTGCTCATTGAATACACAAGAGTGTCAGCTTTCCAGTGAGCCGATAGTTTATGTAATTCAAAGTCTGTTTAGGGACCTCAGTATGGACAAATATTCAAATACTGTAGCCGGACACAGCACATTTTAATGCATGAGAAAAACTATGTGGTTTTGCCTTAATTTGCATAAAGTAGACATGTATGTAAAGAGGAGTTGTGGGAACCCAGAGAGCCTATTTTCATGATGTCAGAGGTCACATGAACGCTTTGAAAATCACCATGCCAAATCAAAAAATAGTCCAACTTTGCAGCGTTTTTCTGGCAACTACCCAACACGATATCCTGTTGAAATATTGAATTTTAAATTTGCATGCTCCGCAGGTCTAAATGGTAACAGGTTGGGTCACAATTCAATTCAATATTAAATTTCATTTTTTTCAGGACTGAATTCAAGCCTTTATTTTGCTCTTTCTCAAGTCTTTACACTCAAGTCCTAAGTCCTAAACTCTTGAGTTACGAGTCCTTGCATTTTCACTGCATAAAGCAAGACATGGAGGGAAGGCATCATGTATTTTAAAGTCAAAAGGCTCAAATCCAAGTAAAGTAAAACTCTTGGGTGTTAAAGTCCAAGTCGATATGCAAGTCTTTTTGATTTTATGAAGGCAAGTCTCAGTCGATCAAATTTGTGACTCAGTTCTGACTCGAGTCCAAGTCATGTGATTCGGCTATCCTCTGATGTTGGCTGGTTGGCCCCACAACATGAAACAGTTGTGTACATTAAAACATATGTTATTATGTATACCTGAGACCTTGACCTTTTATTTTCTGCTCGTTCCAACATGAATAATGCCAGAGAAACATGGCAGAGAGTGTGAAATGTGCCAACTGACACCAGTCTTCCCCATGTAACATGATATATCAATGATAATAATATATATTGGTCTTGCTCCAGCTGTCAGGGCATAAAATTCATGATTAATGATGAATTAACTCGATAGTCTGACAATGACATAGCCTTCGGTGCTGAAAAAAAAGTTAAAATTGAAAACTGAATTGGATTTTGACTCCATCCAAAGTATAATTGAATCATGGATTTGGAGAATTATGTTACTAAAATGTATCATCGCTTTGGCTAGACTTAAACACTTT
Source organism: Centropristis striata (assembly GCF_030273125.1). Classification (NCBI taxonomy): domain Eukaryota; kingdom Metazoa; phylum Chordata; class Actinopteri; order Perciformes; family Serranidae; genus Centropristis; species Centropristis striata. The sequence goes on along the minus strand of NC_081529.1, from coordinate 28,838,517 downwards.
ACAAGTGCCATATGGTGCACAGTGACGTAGGAGTGGGAGTGCTTTTCTGCCCACATACCATAATTACACACACTGCATATTTATGACATATGTATCTCCCTGTTTGGTGCAATGTAGTTAATTAAACATGTTTACTTATCCAGAGAGCTAACAGATGTCTGCTGAAATTTGGACTAAATGCTTGTTTTCTTCGCAACATGGCTCGCGCCCAGAACGACCAGCTAGTGGCTTGCACAGCCTCAGGTGAAACGTGGTGGCAGCCTGGCTTCCAAATCAGCCTTCTTGTGTGTCTTCAGCGCCCGCCTGCATCCCATGTCTGGCTGCTTGGCTGCTTTTTCTGCTGCTGCCAAACGCTGTCTACACATGTTTATTCATGTTGCCACAGGATGCTTTATTCACCAAGATGGAACATATCACAGCTGAATTAGAAAAAAAAATCTGTGCTCACTGGCAGCAACATTTGAAATAAATTAAAATAAATTAATGAAAAGGCCTGATACCCTTTTCCAAAAAATAATGGTAGTTTTTTTTTAGAAAAGAAAGAAAATACAATTGCCTGAAACCTGTTTAAGAATGACAAATGATTATGATCTACTGTATTGTTGAAGAACAATGGGGCCGCTGCGCTGTCAACGCTTTTTAGCTTCAGGAGGCCTTTAATTGGCTCAGTCGAGCAGCAAAACTGTGTTTATAGTTCATAATGGAAATGTAATCAAATTAACTTGTACCGCAGGGTTTTGGCATTCACCCTTTGCCCAGTAATTGCCATTTGCCCAAAGAGCTATGGTAATGGCTATTTGCATGGGGCAAAGAGTACTATCTCCCACCATGGGTCTGTCACACTGCCATATTACGTTAGCTGGCTCAAAAGATTAGTTACTACGCTGCAGTTTAGTTCTGCTGTGCTAGTGTTAAGTACTATCACTATGATGTGAGTTTGTGTTGGCTGAAGAAAGCACACAGTAACCAATTTGTGTTTTTTTATTTATTTTTTTACCATAGGCCGGAGAATAAAAAAAGTTAAATGTTGGGTAAGGTGGCTTTCACATTTAAATTATTTATGAAGCACATCAAGCTCCTTGACGTAGTCCTTCATCTATTGTACAGAATATAGGAGATAAAGAGACACTTTTTAGAAGCAAGTGACAGACTTTAATGAAATGTTGGCAGAGTTTTTTTCACTCGTGGCATTGATCCGCTGTCTGATTAAATCCAATTAGCCACCATTTAGACTTTGTTGTTTTTGTGTGTAGCAGCATGCTGTTATGTGATGGTCTGACCATATTTAGATTGACTACTTCATCGTTAGGCCACGTTTCTCCATGAGACATTTCTCAAACCTGCTACTACCTTGCCTGGTGTTGATTTTTAAATTTACGCCCAAATTCCACCCAGAATGTGCTGTGTTTTGGTTGCTTCCTCCCTTTGGTTTGGACTGCCTTCTCACCCGAACTCTGGTCCATTTGGACGCAAACCGACACGCCCATTTTTTAGTGGACCAGAGTTCATTTGAGCATTCACACCAGCAAAAACCAAACAAACTATCCGACAAAATGCACCTGAATTGTTTCAAGCTAGTAAAACAGCTCAGGTGTGAAAAATCTCCTCCGCACAACATCATGATATGCAGAGAGCTCTTCTTTGTCCTACTGGGTGAAAAATACAGTTCAGGAAAGGTATAGGCTTCTTAAATTAGATGTTTCAGTAATAGCAGCAGTGGCTGTGGAGGCAAGTCCTTCTTTTGGGGCCAATTTTAATCACATAGCTGAGAGTGGTTTTGTTTCCGTGTCTCCTTGTTTACTGATGAGACTGAGGGGAGAAGCGCTGCAAGGGGGAAAAGACAAATTCTTCTCATATTAATTCTCCTGGCTAAAAGTCTAATCAATCTGACACAGGACCAGGAGGCTCCTCTTCAACTATCAAGAACAAAAAGAAATGTCTCAGAACAGGCCCCCGAGCTGGGACAGAAACCGAAAGGAAACGACCTTGGATAGGGAAGAGGATTCAAAGTGGTGCTATTCATTTAATTTGTCTAATATCATTTTGACAAGGGAGCAAAGATGTTGTGCATGCTGCTTCATCAAAGCATCATTCTGAGAAGCAATTTGAAAAGCCCTCAAAATGGTGTCATTACTTCCATCCAGGGAAAAGAGGGATTGTACTGAGGCAGTATTCTTGGACCATACATCTGTCTTGAAGCCCCGAGCTGTTCCATGTAAACATTTAAACAACACAAAGGCAACTCAAGGAAAACTGGTGAGAAACAATGCTTTTTACAGCATAATGTGCACACTGAATCTCTGCTCTCATTCAGCTTGCCCCTCCTGGGGACTGGTGAGTGTATTCTTGTGTTGTGAATAAAATGGCAAAGGAGGCAAAGGAAAAGAAAAATGGTAGAGAAACTGTAGTGGGGGTAGGGGGCCTATGTTTTGTCCCTCTCTCCTTAGAAAAAAAAAACAACTGGTGGTGCCAATCCATTTTTCTTTGTACATTCACAGGAATGAATTCACATCTTGATCTCCGGCTCTGTTCGTCTGCTGACATTAAACCAAGCCAGTCAAAACACTGTTATGTTGCCCGACCACCAGCAGAGAGTTCCCTTCCTGTATTTCATAGACACGTCAATGTTACTGTTTCAGTTTATATACAAGTAGACCTCTTAGATAACTACTTTTGTTGCATGTTGTGGGCCCAAACTTTTTTGGCTGGGTGGCCCAGGTAAGACACTGATTTATGTAGGGGTGGATCGTTGGAATAACATGAACTTACCATTTCTGTCTCTCATATACTTTAATTACTAACATTACAGCATCTTGCACTTTCTTACATTCGGGTGTTTAAAACATAGACTGTATAAATAATGGACGTACTGACCGTGACGTCACCATTGGGTTTGTGGACTACCCGTTTGAGGCATCGAGTCCATCTTGTGATCTGACGACACTGACTACACGCCTCTCTACACCGGCAACCTGACAGAACGAAGGCGATGCTAATTCTTGTTAGCATTAACTGTAGCATTAACTGGGATGTTAGTTTTGGCAAAAAACAAAAACAAAATGTATGTTACTGACCTTTTTAATAAACAAAACGTTTAAATAGACTGTTATTAAGTGAAAATACAGTGTGAAAGGGTCAAAGTTATGAGACCAAACCACTAAATGTCCTTTTATATAACTTTATTGACATGTTGCCGTGGATACGTATTGTTCTGCTTCTCTCCTGATGACGGCCTTATTAGCCACCTGTCAATCAAAGAGCCACGCTCCAAATCATACGATTCTTTATCTTCTATTTCTTCTAAGTGGAGCCATTTTTTACACTATTTACATCAAACTGTCTTGAAGAAGATATTTTACTAGTGATTGAGACCATAGTGTTGTCCCCCCAAAAAATGTCTGAGGTAATAAATCAACTGAGAAGTTATCTCATTTTGTATTGAAACGGATGGACAAAAATACTGCTGGAATTTTCAGTAGAATGCAACTTAAGGCACCTCCTGGTTTGCCTCACTGCTCAGACCCGGAGGTTGTCGCCTGGTTTAAAATGACAATTTAAGATAAATTGTGCATACAAAAAAATGCAATACACATGCAAAAATATAGTCACAGTATAGAGTATCAACACAATTCAAATAAATAGCTCAAGGTCCCGCCTCTGACCAGGCAGATAATCAATGATAGATTTGGATAATGGGGGGGATCAATCAGATTTCAGCTTTCAACTTTCTGAACACACCCCTGGGGCCAATAATCTTTTAAGAAATGATTTTGATGAATTATGTAATTATCATTTTAAGACCATGTTATGTGAAATTATACCATGGTAATAATCAATAATGCAGGTTCACCCTTTCAAAGAGCAATGGACTTTGAATTCTTAATAGTATTCAGATATTAGAATTGGAATGTAAAAAAATAAATAATAAAATTGACTATTTGGTTCTATCTGTCTAGAACTCATTCCTGCAGAACTCTACACAGAAACATGGAAAAGGAACATATTGAACTGGATAAAAAAAGGAAGAGAATATTTCATTTTTGCTACCAGTTATTTTTCGCCGTTGAACCATCAAAGCTGCATCTTCCTGCTGATACTGCCAACTTTTACCGTGCTGTTTGAAGAAAGCATTTTTTAATATATGTAGAGTGTCTCGTGCATGAAAGTGGGGTCAGGGGTGAGCTGGTACACGTGACCGGTAGGGCTGGGTGAGCGGAGAAACTATTTCAGCTCATGGCATACTTCCTGACCACGCACGGGCAGGGTCTCGTCTGGAAACATAGAGCCTCTGCGCTCTCCATCTGCAGGCCTGAGTTCGCTGCTCAGGCTGAGCTTGGCAGCAGGCCTGCCAGTCCCGCTAGGGGGCCTGGCGAAATGCCTCAAGCTGCATCTCAATGCCGTGTGCTCAGTATTGATTAGGACCAGAGCTGACTCTCACTCCCCATTGTCCTTTTTCTTGGCCACGTGGGACTCCATATCATGTTTGTTATCAGTTTTGCTACCAAACGCCCGACTTCTCCCTCTACCTCAGGAAGCTCAACATCAGGCCCACCCCTCTCCTGTCACATTTTGACAGTACTCCACCTTCAACTGTAAACAAATGGTTTGCAACAGAGATACCAGGGGATGTCAGTGTGGATGTTAAAGCGCCGAACAAGCAAAGGCATCAAGAGAGATAAATCTTAAGAAATTCCTACCTGCAATCTCATCCAGCGGCGCTTTTGTGTACGCTGATAAGGAATTCCCGTCTGGTATGCATGGCACAGAGTAGAGCTGGTTGTCATTGTAGTATGGCAGCACTTTAATGTACACGTATCTTTGATCGCCGTCCTTGCCTCGAACATCAGTAGAGTGTCAGTTAAGAAGTGTGATGGTGATGGGAGCTGACAGCACTTCTGCAGGAGGGTTGCTCTATGGCTCATGTCACATCTGGATTCCCTTTCTTTGGCCTCTCAGCACAAGTCATGAAAGCGCTTCAGGTGCGAGACTGAAACCATATGGTGGGATTCAACCACCAGTCAAAGCCCAGACAAAGCCTTTGTCCAACACTGTTTGGAAGCTTGCCTTCTTCTCCGAAGGCACATTGCATGTAGACGGATATTTAAAGACCTAAAAAACAAACTTCAACATGAGGATTTTTGTCCATCATATAAATGAGGATATTTATCCTACATTGTCTAGGTGCACAATAAGTGATGACATATTTGAGTACAATTTTCTCTTCCAATGATGACACGGATCATTACATTTTCATTTATGTAGTAAAGAAAAAACGATTGAAACATACAGAATGAACAAAGGCTCCAGCAATCTAGGCATGGTTTTGAGAGCTTGACTGCTTGAATGATACAAATTATGTAGGTGTGCTGTACATACTGAAATCAATACAGCACAGCAGCTCCTATTGAAATCAGCAAATTGAAAAAGTTGTTGTATTCACTCTTCCTCTACATGCTTACAGGATTAATTGCTGCAGGGCCACAGAGAGCCAGTGTTTGACAATGAAGCATGAATCTGCCAATACGCAAATCGAGTCAGTCATGTGTTTCCGCCTGGAATGATTTAGGATCAGTTTGGGAGAGCTCCTCAGAGGTTAAGCACGGAAGTCTGTTGGGCATTGCACCTCTGAAAGCAAGCATTACAGACAAGGACCAAAGAGATCCTGTGCAGATACAGATATTTATTTTAATTTGAAAGGCAGCTCGAAAGAGGAATCCAATAAAACTGCCTTTATTGCTTTAATGCCTGTTAGCAGATGCACACAGCGGAAGTGTGCATGTACACTAATACACAAACACATTTTCTTCCTCCAACACATGCATCTGCAAACATGTGCGCGGATTGTTTCATTATCGCTAAATGGAGCTTTCTCAAAAGACCAAACCAGTATTTGAATGTTGTTTTCGGCACAACTAATGAAAGTGGGGCATAGCCGCGGTGTGTCTCTCGTGAATAGACAAAATCAGAATCAGCTTTTTCAGTGTGAGGCGTCACGCTCTGATGGTCCTCTGTTGCAAAATACTTTCCAATTTAACCTGTCTCCATGCCATGTCGCAGTCACTGCCAACCGCAGTGATGTGATGGAGAAGGGGGAACAGGGAGAGAAATGAATATTGCTATGGACATAGTGAGGAGGCAATAGGTGGGGGGTGGGCGGGGTGGAGGGGTGGGGGTATTGATGGAGGAAAGAAAGGAGAGCGCTGCATCAGTGGGGTAGAGATTGCTGTGGTGTACAGTAGCACAAATCCTAAATTCTGTGCAGATCCGACGGTAGCTAGGAAACAGCTGACAGTAAAATGGGGGGATCAAAGGGATTAGTGTGCCCAGTTTGAGCCCAAACAGTAACCCTTCCACTTCCCCTCACTGCCAGCCTTTTTATACATTCACCCCTGCATTTCAGTGGTGTGCTCAGCCTGTTAGACTCAACCCATCTCTGGTTATCCCCCCCTGAGTCTAATTGTTTAATTTGGAATCAGTCTTTTTACACACTGTTTAGCTCTTACATACTCTCACAGACGGGCAATATGTAGAAAAAGGTCACAGTTTCAATTTAAGAAGAAACCGAGTGGAGAAAAGCACCCCCGCTCTAACACACTCACACATATACACAAACATAGGGTACACAAAAATACAAATGCCTACACAAGTAATCCAGACAAAACAAAGATATTGCATCTGAGGGAAGAGGATGCACATGTCAGACGCAATCAGTGCTGCCTTTTGTGATCTGAGTGAGATTTCCTGTCACTGGGGCTTGAGACGCAGCCTGTTTAATTCTGCAGGGGACTGGCATGTCCCAAATGCCTCGGTCACTGTCTCGTCTTGTCTCACAGCCAGAGAGACGTACCTAAACAAACGAGCCCAAGCGTCCCCTGTTGGGGGCATGCACTGTACTGCACTGGATAGACTTCTGACAATGCTGGCCTCCTGTCTCCACACTGGAGATGCAGCGGACATGTGAACGCACTCTAGGCTGACACAGAGCTTTACCCAAGAGAGTAAAGCCAAATCAGATCTACATCACATGTGACGTACATATGATGGTTCAAAACTGATTTGTGATGCCTGACTAAAGCGAGACCATTAAGGCAGAAACAAAAGCAGTGTTTTTTTTGGTTTGTGAGCAGATTCTATATGATGGCTGCAGCTGCTCCGACTTGTGTTGCTGTTGCAAAAGCCGCAGGGTAAATTTCTGTGTCATTGTCCACAAAGCATTCACAAATTGCTGGTCAAGCTATTTTCATTTGCAAGTGGGGGGCTTTCAAAGAGTAATTTCCTTGTTCTGTGAAAGGGAATGTTTGAGCACATATCTTATTTTTAGCAATGCTGGACATGTTCTCTGCCTTTGGGGACAGCAGAAATGGGAGAGTCAGTGGGATTATATCAGTTTAATGAAGTTGCTCTGGCCGATGTTTAATTTCATGAAATTCAATTAAAAAGCTTTATTTCCACTTCTGTAATCACTCAAGGGGTCGCCGTCATTAGATTATAGAGAAGGAATTTTGAGGAGAAATTACCAATCAAAATTGTGTTATTTGAGTTATGCTTGATCCGCAAGTGTCTTTCAAATGCTCCACAGAGAATATTGTGATTAAAAAAGTGGACATAGCCACAATGCTGCCACACATTGGTTTGAGGAATTCAAGTTTGAAGCCTTGAGTTGGACATTTTGGTCATCTCCATCTTTTTTCAGTCAGTAGTGGCAATTTAGTTTCTAGTTCCATCCGTCATTCAGAAATAAACAGCCAACTCAAAAGTTTATTTTATTGCAACTCACCGTTGAACATTTTTTGGGCAACCAAAATGCATATAAAAATAGTTCACTATGCCCTAAAGTATACCTATTATTGTCCAATTTATTCTAATTGGGACCATCATTTACAAAATGGACATGATGATGTATTAAGACATTCAAGACCAAGCTCATTATAATAATATTTTTGAGGTATTAAATCAAGTGAGAAGTAGGCTCATTTTGTTATGTATATATACTTTCTGACCCCTTTCTGTGGAGTCCCCCCCTTCTGGCCATTAGAAAGAATGTAGGTGAGATGCCCTTTCTGAACCAAGAGGTTGCCGCTTGATTGTCACTGTGTACAAAGAGAAAAGCTGCAAAAGTGCAAAAAAAAGCATGACCAGAGTGGAATAAGTGGGTTGACTGGGTTTGTACGGTATGCAAAGATGGAAGAGGAAGAAGTACAGCTGTTAGGTCTGGACAATAGACGCAATCATTGTTGCACAACAGCTACTTTTGTCTTCCTCTGTGGAGCCACTCTCATTTTATTGTTGAAGCTTTTGTTGTTGCTATATATGTTAAAGTGGACCCAGCACTTTTCTTGCCCTCGCTGCATTAGTGAGGAATAGTAAAGAAGAGAAAAAGAGACAAGGTAAAGGACAGAAAGAGCATGTACCCTACCAGCCTTGTTACAAACAGACTGCAGAGCTGACATATGCAAACTCAAAGGGTGGCGGTGTTTAAAAGCTTTAATCACACCACTGCTCAGAGCCCAATGTGGCGTTGCACTTTGCATCATTGAAAGCTTGTTTTATTAATGTTGTCCAGAGTGAAGTACGGTGGGGTAGCGTGGCTGGGGAGGGATGCATTGTGCTCTTGATTTAAAGTGGGGTGGAGCAGAAACAATGGCCATGAAAAAAACATGGCAAGGCTGTGAGAAGCAGCCCACTTCCATTACTTTAGAAGGCACGGTGCCCAAAATGGTGCATGAGGAAGTGGATGTACAGAATAGAGAGAATCAGTCACACATGATGGGTCTTAATGATTATATAAAAAACATATTTATTTGTATGTTGGTTTTAGTATTTGCCGGATATCAGTCATAGGGAAAGACTTGACTTTTGTGATCTGGTTCACTGTGTGAAATTGGTTCATCATGTGCTTTATGTGACACATACAAGCCAATCAAGGCAAAGTGTGCTCTCTTTGAGTGAGCGGGTGAAGTGAAATCTCGTGCGAGTCTGATGCCTAATTGCTCTCATTAGCAGCCGGCGTTCACACCAGTTATTCTGCACAATTAACCGGCTGCCACCAAGATGTTATGAGGCAGAATATTGCGGTGGGTCATGGGAAAAAAAGGGGTTGTAATTAATTCTCACTTAAATTAATGATTTCGTATTTCAAAGGTTGGTACAATGGCATTTTTTTTAGATTCCCCAAGGGGAGACCACTGAAGAGTGTTTTTTGTGTGTCATGTGGAAATGAGGATGTGCGCGCAGTTGATGGAAATCAGGAACCATTGTTGTTTGACAGTAGGCACCTTTGCAGTGATTGCCTGTGTTATTAATTTGTGGGATGAGAGGAGGCTGGCTCCTCCAGCCTCTGATAGTTACGCGCCGCATTAAAGAACTGCTGCTATGAATGACACTCAGGGCTAATGAATATGAATACATTTATAAAAATAGGCACGGGCTCCCCTCTCAGTGCAGATTGGGAGTGACAGTCACATTGGCTAGGCATGGTTGATGAGAGAGGGAACCGCTGCCCCTGGAGATGGAGGGATCAGACAAACAACCCGCACACACACACACTGAATCACACAAACGAATGCCCTAGCATGATGACATTCAAAAAGGCTCCAGCATTTAAGAATAACAATCTTGTCATCTCGTGGTACTACTTACTCTCTGGACATAAACAATCTGATATATCAAAGCCTGCATCTACCTCACTGTTACATCCCTGAAATAATAATTACTACGGTATCCATCATAGCTAATTGCTCCATTTGTGCATGATGCCAGAGTGAACAGATCATTTATTATAATGCGTGAAATATTGAGCAGGTGGGTGACTTGAAAGAGGATTTCTCTTACTTTTGAAATTCCACAGGTGTCATATTGTTAGCTGGTGATTTATGCCGCACAAACAACACATTTACATCGCCTGTCAACCGATTTATAGACTGTTTCCTGTGGAAAGAAAGTGCAGTAATTTATTGTCATTACTGCACAATTCATTACTTTCAGACTCACTTTAGGGACATGAAGATATGTCAATTTATCTCTCTGTTTGCGGTTTGGCATTTAAAAACTGTCATTACCTTACATTGCCATTAATAACAAAGAAATGTTAACTGAGAGGCAATACTGTACGCATTATACAAGGAGGAATGCTTTTGCTAGTGGAAATCAGTGGCAAAAATATTAAAAGTCTAACATGTAGCCTTTCCTCATCGACATATCAAAAAACAATTAGACTTATTGTGAACATACATTATCCCAAATGTGTCCAACAATGTTCAAACCCAGAGAAGAATTTTAATGGTCCCCTTTGCACATGCATCAGTGCTGTGTTTGTCATAAATTTACATCTAATCCAGTTTAAGCCATAGATCTTGGTCATTTTAACTATATGTTTTAGCCAGATAAAGGATTTTAGTCTTTGAGCATCTGGAGCTTAAGTTATCAGAAAAACAAGTTGAGCAAACATTAGCGGAAGCTAAGCTCCAGCCTCTCCACTAGCGTGCTGAACAACATTGGAGAAACACAGGTTTTTAACATGAAACTGCTTCATTTAGTATTTTTACTCGTTTAAATCCCCAGGTCAGTTTGTTCTGGGGAGGAGGAGACCTCTGTGGATAATTCGGCTCCTGCTAAAAACCTCCTCATCTGCATCTTAAGTTGCCAGAGGCTATGATAAGCAAACATTAACAGCAGCTTGGCTAGCAGCGCCTGTGCCAACCTGCCAAACAGCATTGGGGAAACCCAGATTTTCAACATGAAACTGCTTTATTCAGTGTTTTTACTGGTTTAAATCACCAGGGCAGTTTGTTTTGGAGAGGAGGAGAACTCTGTTGATAATTTGGTTCCCTGTAAAAACCTCCTCATCTGGATCTGGATCTTAAGTTATCAGAGAACATGATAAGCAAACAATAGCCGCAGGTTGGCTAGCAACGCCTCCGCTAACGTGTCAAACAGAATTGGAGAAACACAGATTTTTAACATGAAACTGCTTTATTCAGTGTTGTTACGGGTTTAATTATCTGGTCCATTTGTTTTAGAGAGGAGGAGAACTCTGCAGATAACTCGGCAGCTCTCTGAATGAACACTGAAGGAATCCTAACCGGGAGAAACTGCAATGACGACATGGCTTCGTCTTTTCTTGTTGTTTTGATTGAGAGACCCCAGGGGGCACGGCATTACATATTATACATTTAAGAATAGAACTTTTCTTCTTCTTGACGGGAAAAAAAAAGTGAGTAGTACATTGCATGTGCAGGCCATCACACACACTTGTTCTCTAAAGATGTATTTCATTTTTCTATTTATCAACATCAAAAGCCCTGACCTAAAAAAAAACCCCACAGTCATCCCACCCCACGGCCATCAGAGAAATTTAGCATCACTGAGTGTGTTCTTTCTTTAACACAGAAGAGAGTTATGGCAAACAAGAATATGCAAATGTGTTCATCTGTTTCCCTCGGTGGGCGACAATTTTAATTGATTAATTGAGGATGTTTATTTGATTGGTTGCGGCTTAATAATCCAAGATGTTATTTGTCAAGCTGTTCAGTTTAGGTGCAGCAGCGTGACTGTTTCCCTTCCATTTTCCCCCGAAAGTTAATGTCCTTATTTTTCCCGAGTTTGAAGCACAGGCAGGACCAATTCCTCAAAGATTTGTGAAGGACTTTGATTGAGATAAGTGGGATACTCATTGGCTCTGACAGACGTAACCTTGGTGAGTGTTCTCTGGCAGCCACTTGAGGAGGATGGCAGACTGTGAGCGCCGGACATTGGGCATGACTGACACCATGGTGCTAACCTTGAGCCAGGTTCCTGTAGAGCAAGCCGCTCAGTATTTAAGGCCCAGAGAAAACTCATTGAGCATCTGACTTAACTGGGTTAGACTGCACCCATGGATGCAAGCCATCAAACTGAACTAATTAACAGCTGAAACAACCTTGAAAGCTGCAGACAACAGTGTGTTAGCAGCATTTGCCCCCCACCACTCTCATTCCCCCACTATTTTCTGGTGTCTGTGCTATGCACGATGCTACTCAATTCATTTATTTTGCACTTGAACAACTGTTACTTTATAATCTTTTCTCTCCAGCTGAAATTAGGTTAGAAGTACCTACCCATCAAACCGTTCTGTTGAAAATTGGAGAGGCATAAAAAGACAGATAAAAGCACTACATGTTGCCCCTGAAAAAACATGTCGGTTTGTGAGGTTGGAGACAGAAGGAGAGAGAGCGAGCAGATGCAAGAGCAAGCTCAGAAAAATGCTCATCACTTTCTAGGATGCTCATAAAGAGTGCGCTTAATGGGATGACTCATTTATTTACTTGTTATTTCTATGTTGGCATGTCTGTTCATGGTGCTGCCCTAGAAAGTGAATGTCTGTGCTTTTGACTTATGTTCGCATGAATCAAAAACGGCAAAAAGGATTTACTCAAAGGCGAGACTCATCAAATTCTGTCAGATTCGAACTCTCATACCACTGAGCCCCAGGGATTCTGTTTGATTTCTTCCTGATTCAGCAAGGCTGCCATTTTCTTCTGAGGGTAGTTTGGCTTGAGTTGCCGCGGGGGGTCAGGGGCCAATTCAACGTTATTGAATAATAAATAAATAGAAATGTGTTCTGACTCTAGCTGATCCCTGTTGTTTCTTCTTCTCTTACTTCCCTGTGCAGACAGACAGCAGCTGGGGCCTTGTATTCGCTGTAATGGCCTGTATATATGCAGGGTTTCATATTTCAATCACCGGCACGGCAGCTGAAATTGGTGGTTTAAGATGAAGTTGAAATTGGAAAGTGGCTATCGTGTCTGCATGAGGAAACACATTTGAATCCCAGTGGAGAAGGTGCTTGGCAGCTGCATCTGGAACGCAGACTGACAAGTCCTTAGGAGTGGAGTTAAAGTTAGAGCCACAAGTGCTCCAGCGCCTTTCAAGCCTTAGCCAAATGATTTTCCAGCGGAGGTCGCATCAGGGACATGAGATTTGAGGAAGTATTTCATAATAGGCCTATAATCAATGATTCATCACTGGAAATATTAATGAGCCATAAATGATGTATTGGACTCTGATGAGGTAGATCTACAATCGCATCGTTAAATGTCACAGGGCTGCTCATTCATGGTAATAAGGTATTTGTAATAATTAATGTTGTGTGTTATTTGGCTATGAAGTATATTGAAAATGATATGCCAGTGCACATTCATTTGCTTTTTGTGCTGTAAGGCTGTTGGAAATCAGTTTTGAGAGTTGCACCTTTCATTTCTAGCTGTCACTTATTTCTGTTACTCACACAGTCTCGTCTCTCTGCTACATTAACTGAATATTCATTATGTGGCTAATAGTGGTGCCTTTGAAGAGGAATGATCATATTTAATTTTCTCGCCTGAGAAGGAACAAGTCAGTGAAGAGAGGGTGGAGGAGAGGAGTGTATGGGAAAGATAAAGGGGAGGGAGTGAGAGAATTAGATCAAGCGATGAATGGAGCGGCAGAGGGGCATGGAGTTTATGGACCGGCAGGGCTAGGAGGGAGAGGGAGGGAGGGGGTGAGTGTCCAGATTACAATATGATTATATCAGTCTATCTGCCTTATAACATTGATTGACCTGCACCTGTGCCTCCACAGCTCATTCACCTCTCGCTGCCGGTGTATGAGGGTGCATTGTTCTCTCCCCCACGTAGAAGAGAGTCTTTCTTCCTACTTTTTTTTCCCCTTTACTCTTGGCAAGAGGGGATCAGATTATGAGAAGAAGAAAAAAAAAACTCAACCAGTGGCCACAGCGGTATTTCTCCGCTCCAGCAGCTGCACTCCCTGGCTGCGTTTATCGTTTTATCGATTACCATCACAAGGCAGTAATTTGCCGGGACTTGCAGGGACATGATTAAAGATCCGCCAGCAACGCATGGTGGCTAGAGTTGGTGCCGGGGTGTCATGTTGATGAACACGCGCTGACACACATACACAGACACTAACGCTCTGCTAAGCAAGGCAAAGGAGGGTGGACGAGGAGTGCATTCCTGTCATAGACATCAATGGCTTTAAATCTCCTGAGCTAACCTTTTAATGCTCTCAGATCCTTATGGCTGGCTGGATAATTGATTGTGTTTGGTCTAATGGGATTAAGAGGCAGTAGTGGCCCTGGGCTGGACACCGTGGTAGTGGATTGGAAGATGTAGAGGTAGATAGACGCATAAAGTGAATGGAGTGTGGATTGAATCGAGACAAAGGTGTGTTTCTGAGTGTGTGTTGGAGTGAGAGAGAACGACAGAAGGAATGATGGAAGAAAGCAGCAGATTTGAAAGAGAGTGAGAGGAAGAAGGATAAAAACAGTGTGGATAGATTGCTGCAGGTCTGCTTCTCAGTCCATCCCTAATTAGCTATATGAGAAAACCAGGGAGCTGATGGTATCCCCCAGTGAAAAGCTTGTTAGCGTAAGAGATACTATCTGCCGGCTATTGGTTTTGGTTGTGTTTTGCTCGCTGGGTGAGTCACTGGGTCTGCGGTGTGCATCGAGATGAAAGCGGCGGGAAAATGAGAGCCAAGGTAGTGAGACCCATCCCCCCTCTTATCACCCAGGATAAAGCCTGTCCCATCCTAACTTATCAGCAGCCTCTGTGCTTTAGCTTCATCCCTTACACCAGAGCTTGTTTGAATGTGTCAGTCTGCTAGCCCCCCTTTCTTCTCTGAATTATTTTTAACTTCCCTCCACACTTGGGATGAGATAAAAGCAGAAGTTTGTGTGGGAGAGTAGTGAGGGATGAGGCTGCGGTTAGTAAATTTTTGCTTGAGTTTTCACTGACTGCTTGTCGCCCTCTATATTGCAGCCGTGTGTCTGGAATCCCCAGTCTCTTTGTGTGCGCTATCGTGAGCACACACGCAACACAGAGCTGTCATCATCAGTGCCAGTATTTTAGTATTTCCGTCTACCGCCTCTCTAGTAGTACACGGCAGCATATCCCTCTCCATCTATGTTGTATATGGCAGGCAGAGCCTCATAGTATAAGGGTTAACAGGGACTGCTGTTGCAGGATTGCTGCCTCTATTCATAAGTCCAGCCAGCCAGATCATGCCACAGATCCAGGTTTTGTCTCTAGTGAATAGAGAGGCGGCTGCAGCCCACCGGCCCTTTATACTGGGCCACGTTTTCACTTGGGCTCAGAATATGCCAGGTCAGGATAACTGTTGCCATTTTGGTGGGCGGCAGAAGGCATTTTGCCAGCTTCCTGTGGCCAGAGTAGTGAAGCTATAAATGTGTTATTGTGCGTGTGTGTGTGTTGGTGAATGAGAGACAAACTGAGAGGAGAGAGCAAAGCAGAGAATAGAGGGAGGAGGAGAAAGGCAGATGATAAATCCTATGTGTATGGAGCATGTGTCTGGTGGGAATATGAGATAGTATGGGGGACTGCGTAGCACATAAAAAACCATCCTGTGTGTTTGTGAGTTAGAGAAAATGTGTCACTCTGACCTGGCTGTCTGCCTATTCTTCTCGAGGAGACGACAGGTGAGAGGGTTGCTATGGTTACCAGGAGTAGGGGTAGGGTTGGGATGAGTGTTTTTGTGTGGTGGCCTCGCAATTTCACAGTGGGAACTTTTTTATGCGCCTCACATGTTCTAGTTTTGTTTAGGTGATGGGTGATATTGTAGTGCCATATGGGTGCAGCAGGTGTTACTAGTAGCTGAGTGCCAGTCTGTGCACATAGTGGGTGTTAGAAAGAGCTATCAGTCAGCCCCTTTCTCGCTCCGTAGAGACTTCCCAGAGAGCTGTGTTGTCCCTACAAGGGCCAGATGCTGCCTTGGTTTGCTCTGCTGCCCTCTTTCCTCTCTTCCCTCGTTCCCAGGCCCACATCAAACATGCGCAGCCCATTTCCCCCCACAGCTCTAAATCTCTTTAATTCCATCATCTGTTGCCCATTGAGGGCAGCAATTTAGTCTTTACGCAGCATTTTAGTGTGCCATTAAAAATTCTGTGAGGTTGGTGGCCAGGCCCTGTAGCGGAGAGGTGGCCAGTCTTCAATCTGTGTCTCTGTGTCTAACCTCTGCAGTGCTGTCCCCCGGGACACATCCAGCCATAAAGATAGTGTTTGAACAGCTCGGCCTGGACACATAGAGAATACATTACATATTCCCTACACGCCAAGCCCAGCCACTCCATCATGATGATTGTCTCCACATCATTCATGTATTGTGATAACCACCGAGGCCACACTGTACTGTAAGGGGTTATCAAGAAGGCTTTTTTTGCCCCCACTGCGAACAGTGTTCAATATCTGGCAACCGTATGAGCTTCTCTGACCTTAACCAACATCTGGAGAGGGATGTTATGAGTGCTACTGCATGGATTTTATAGACACCAGTTTTATGTAATTTCCAGCAATTTCACCATTACTTTTACAGTGATTGGAAACTGGCTGTGCTCAGTTAATGACTTCTCTATCTCCCAGATGGAGAGCAACACCCACACTCAAAACAATGACAGAACAATGACTTGCAAAATAATTCTGTCTCGCGGAGTATGAATTGTTTACATCATTACGGCAACAGCACTCTACACTAACCTGAAGCTGCTCCAGCTTAATAAGCAGCCAGTTTTTGCTGTGTAGTGAGTCAGGGGTCTCCTGAGGTTGGGTTTCACTGGTTCACTCCTGCTAATGGGGGGTTGGTTGAACCGGCACTGGCCCTCTGCCACTCTGGCCAGCTACTCTCCTCCTCGAAGGTGAGAGAGAAGCTGCACTGTATGTCCTTAGTAGACCTGACATTGACACTAAGAATGATTGGCCTGTCTTAATCAGTGAAGTGCCTTGCAGCAGCAGGGAGTCACTATGCTTGTTGCAGAATTGACCTGTTCTACTGCCCTGCTGTCCAGCTCTCCTTTTGACACCTATCAAGTTGTAGGAGGAAGATGTTTTTCTCACCAAGGTCTTATAATAAACTTTTAACCACAAGGCTGCCTGAACAGACTAATCCACTTCAACACAATAAGGAGAGAAAATGAAAAACAAGTCTTAAAGTAGATTTATTGTGGTTGCATAAGGTACTTGTGTACATAAGTAGTGCATTACCTAGAATCAGCCTGGGTTGCACCTTTTATTTCTAGCTGTCACTTATTTACCTGGAAATCAGCGTGGCCCCGGTTGGGAGAAGCAGCAGAAGCGGGTGTACAGACATGGAACTGAAGTGAAGTACTGCAAAGGACAGGGGAAGCAACAAAACATATTATAGCCACCTTAAAAAGGCTCACCTAAAATCTGCATCACCTTGCAGTCAGACAGCCTTGTTTACACTGGTGAAACTGAAGTAGTTCTTTGTTCTCATCAAAGCCACCAGATTCCATTGACAAAAACAATAATTTAACCTTGCAGAACCCGAGAATTGCTGGGTTACCACTTATGTTTGGATTTACAAAAATGATCTCAAATCGTATTCTGCCAGGTAAAAAAAACCATAAGAAAACAAAAACAAAACAAGCATAGAAAGGCTCCAGTTCCGCCTACATAAATTTAAACGTGGTAGTCTGATGGCAAGGTAAAGTGATGAAAATGTTCCAAATAGAGCGCTCACTTAAATTGGCTATGATATGTTTGGCTGCTACCCCGATCCTTAGCCGTATTTAGCCTGCTTCTCCAAACTGGAGGCTGGCCAACCAGCATCCACTATAGGTAATACAGAGACTGTGAATAAGTACCTCACAGGACACCATAAAATCTGAACTATCCATTGAAAGACTTGATAGAGGAAATAATTCTCCTTTATTTGCTGAAGTCAGTTCTGTAAAAGCCCTATGGATAACTGAAAAATCACAGTCTTATTAGGACCCGCTGCTCAGTAGGGTCACGAGAGATCAGTGTCAAGTGTCCCTGAAAGGAGCAACAAAACCCAGGCACACTCAGCGAATGAGTCATAGCACACAGCATAGCACCAGCATCAAATGTATAATGAATCATTGTTTTTATCTGTAGCACTTTGTGAATCATTCCCTTTGGTCTATGTGTACATTTAAGCAGTTTTTTCATGCAAGTTTATCACGCTGCATTTACCAGGGCAGCTGCAGAATATGTTATATCACATAGTATCCATACTGATCTAACACAACAGAGAAGATGTTTATTATTGAGAAAAGAGAACATCCATTCATCTGTTTGATGAGATTATTATCAGTAAATATTTCCTGTCTACCTATTTGCTCTGGTATCTCATTGGCAGCGGTCTGTTCCCATCTGGGACTGTTTTTCACCCGGTATCTCACAGACAAAGATAAACACTGGTGTTGTTTGCTGGTGAGCCGATGTCAACACCAGTGATGTCACGGATACCCATTGTAACAAACAAAACCGCGAAACAATGATACGGGATTAGCTGCCCGCCGTTCAGGGACAGCCCAAGGGTAGCAGAGAGAAACGGGACTGCACAGCGCTTTGGTTTAGCACATCTTGCTGACAGCTGTCTTTCCACATGTCAGCCAGTGGAATAAACCTAATCCAAGGCTGCGTGGCACCTCCAACATGCAGCGACAGGAAGGAGAGCAACAACATGTGCCCCCTCCCCTCTCACCGTGAAAATGCAAGGTGCTGGGATTATTTGTGGTGTGGCAGATCATCCGCATCCCTCTCACCCACCGAGTCAGCCTTAGAGGTGGATTAGAGGCCTGGTAATCTGACTGTGTGCTGTGACACATGTCAACCATGGGATGTCTAGAGAGAGGAGTCGGGGTGAATTAGAAATGGCTAGGTAATCCAGGCTATACAGAGTCTTTCATTTCATTCCCAGACCGACCCTGCAGCCACACAGAAACACATACATGTACGCACACACTCACAGTGTGTAGGCACTTATTGCACACGTACGCAGACATTCCTGTACATGGGGCCTGTGGGCTTCCTTGACATTACCTCCCTGACATTACCTCCTCAGCACAAGCCCGGCCTGGGATTCCTGTCACATCCTTCCATGGGCAAGACTCACATTTTCATTACGGTGGAGCCAGTGGCGCTGCACAACCTTTTTCTCCTCTCTTCCTCTCCTCTTCTCCTCTTCATCACCGTGTCAATCATCACAATGCTGTCACTCTGGATCTGTCTCGGAACTAAGCTGTCTCTGAGCTAAGATCCAGACACACTTGAGAGACCGAGGCAGACTACTCACCCAGACGCTTCTCTCTTGAAGTTGTACCAGTATTTCGCTCCTTTCTGCCTCTCGACACTTCGCTAAGTTTTTTTTTCTTTTACTAGATTTTTTTTCCTTTTTCTTTTTTTACTGATCTAATTTGCAATATTTCCACATATTAGATGAAGCCTGTACATGCGGAACAGAGTACACATGGCCAGGGAATTGAGAACTGCAAATAATTCCCTCATGTGGAAAGGCTGCAATTAACTGGGGATGTCAGCCTTTGTAAAATATAATTGAGTTCAGGACGAAATGAACGTCTCTAATCCGGCCGACAGAGCACTGTCAATCAGCGTTCCTCGCATCCCCAAAACCAACTGTCATGCTTGTTTATGTCTGTCTCTCGACTGAATTTTTGGACACTAATGCTCTGGCAGCTGCCTCTCTTTAATGCGTGGGTGACTGGGTGACTTTGTGCATGACCGGTGGGAGCGGGATGCTGCACTAAAGGGAGAGACTGGACATCTGTTTTTTCTGGTCGCGCTGGAGATAACATTGTGCTCTCAGCCGTGGTGTCAAACACCTGTGTGACTGAAGAAACATTTTCTCCGTTACTGAGCATAAATCGCCTCTTGTGACATGCGGAATGATATCAACGGGGAATGCGGCTATTAGCATAGCACGGCTTCACCTCAATTCTAAGGGTCAAATAACAGTCAGCTCTTGAGCTGTCTCTCCACTGAATGGGCTCCTTCCTCTCCCGTAGTTACTGTATGTGAATTACCTTTCCCATCATTGCTGAGCTGTGTGAGGCGTCTTCAAGACATCCTCCTGGAAATGTCAACCATTTACAACGCTCAAATATTGCCTGTCATGGCAAAAAGACAAGTGTTGACCTTAAAGAGACTGGATAAATGAGTCCACTTAGAGAACAATCATTTTTTTTGTCCTCTTTATTTCCTTTCTACCTCTCTCTCCCACCGTGGCGTCTGCTTCAGGCTCTGATCTATGGCCTTTCTCTAATCAACCCTCTCACTGAGAGGTAAAAGGGCCAGGAACACATCAGATACCTCGGTGTCACTCAAAACAGGTCTCTGTGTCTTTGTCTTGTGTGTGTCACACAGTTCAGTTTTTGTGTGTGTAATGATTGGCTTTCAAGGGCCTCCTCGGTGATCCCCACAGACTCCCAACAGGCTCCCATGGAAATGGATTAATTACAGGGCGCCTGACAAATGGCCGCCCGCAGTTGCAGGGGCTTTTGTAAACTCTCTTGACTAATCAGCTGAAGACAGAGGCTGGTCACTCAGCACGACCTCATCACCAGCCTGACACTGTAGCTGCAGCTGAAGGGCCTCTAGTCTAGAGATTAATTGTATTGAACTCTCAATGGTGTGCACCGCTAACTGACGCTGTCATCTAAGTCCTGTCAGAAAGCAGTGGTTCTTCAACCCAGACACCTGTAAACCACGACGTGATTGAGGGAAAAAAATCTGTCTGGTCCTCTTCAAACACTTTATCTCTGAGAGGTTTGATCTTTTCGTGAAATGGATTTCGGATTGATTGCGTGCACCGCGTGTTTATGAATTTCTGTGTTTGTTCTGTGATTTTGTGCTCTCTCTCTTTTCTCTGGAATTGCTGAGCAGGTGTATGCATTGTTTGTTTTGCTCTCTGAGTGATCAGGATGAAACCGCTGCTCTTGGTGCAGCCCTCTGAAGCCTTAATGCATCATATGTAAAACAGATATTGAATTGTGTTTTATTACAAGTGCAACACAACTTTATTAAAATCCTTAATAGTTACTTGTGTTCATTGCTGAAACACACTCTGAAGTACTTATCTGTAACCTGTTTTCTCAGCCGCTTGCTTACCATATGGTGCTTTTGAAGCTATTTTGCTTCAAAATTAGAAACTCAAGTCAGACTATTCATTTAATATATTCAGTCGGTATTTTCTGAAATACACAGGAATGCCTGCAGCATTGTTTATGAATTTGAATAACCCCTAAAATCATAGAATACAGCAGGAATACAGAATAATGCCCTGGTGTACCTCTAAGAACACCTTTGTATGTGACTAAATGCGTGTGAGGGAGGAGGAAGTGGATGAGAGAGGCTTGGTGGGATGTTGGGCATGCGTGATCCCCCTGACTGGGATCCAGATCCACAGCCGGAGAGCACTGAGCCCTCAGTCAGCACATCACATAAAAGCACCCGGCTTTGCAGGATTGCAAACTGAGAGTTTATTTTTTCCTCATTTGTTTTCCTTCCTCTCGGTGAGGACAGGTTTGCTACAATTGTGAAGAGTACACAAAAGAGTCTACCATTATCACAGCCGTGATCGGCCATTACAGTTTCTCTCTCATCAGAGTGCTCGTTAACTGCGGGACAAAAAGCCTCCAAAACAGACAGAGTGTCCTGGTGCAAACAACAGGGTGGTTCAGCGTGCCAGCTTAAACCAACAGCTTGTAAATTGAATCCTATGGCATACAGTCAAGTTTACAGTGTTCAGTGGAGCTTTGCCACTATCAACCAGCCAGCAGAGCCACAAACTGACCCTGAGGCTCAACAACACCTGGCTCTTCCCTTGTTAATCACGGGCAAGCATCCAATCTAAACAAAAGTGTCTGTGTAGCTATTGCATTTCATGTCAGATGTGAACCGTGCTTATACATAGCGGTATTTTTAGACTTCAAAAACAATGCTTTTGTTTCATGTCTACAGGTTTATAGTTTATGTCAGCTGAGCTGCACTGCGCCTATTTCAGGGTTAGTCTAATCCACTGTGCCTCTCACCGTGTCTGCATCCATTTGCAAGTTTTTGTTCCCTTTGTCAAAGCGTATTATTGACGCTAATGGGCTTCGATGCCATTCATGATTGGAACTGTCAGAATCTGGATAAAAATAAAGGCCAGTTGAAGATGGAGTACAGGTTTTTGAGTGTGTTTGTGTATTTTGGGACAAACCGTTACCTGTGTGTATGTGTGCACGCAACTTTACCTACGCTTGGGGTGGTTCGTCCTGGAGGCGTACACGCGACAAATATCCAGTCGCATCAGAGAAATTATGTGCGACAGCAATCACTTTACATTCCCAGAACTGAGCAGATGGAGCGTGTTATACAGTGAAATAAACACACTGGTGGACATACTGTAGCACTGGTAGAATCAAGTCAGCTCTGGGGGAGATGGGGGGTGGGTAGATAAAAATGGAAAAAAACAACATTTGGCAGGGCTTTGTTCACTGTTACCCGTTGATGGACTTAAGGTAGAGGATTAAAATGTTGATCGAGGCAACATTTGTCCTTAACACCACGTCATCCGGTTATTTCAAACACTTCTTTCTATCCCTCAATCTGCCCTCTACTCTTCAGATGTCTTCCACTTTAAGTGTGTTGTGGTCAAATGGGATTATGAGGGACCAGGCCACATATGGCCTGTGCTGGTCCCCATCCCTGTTGGGGGATGTAATCCTTAACCCCCACCCGCTTCTGCCCTGCCTCATTATCAGATGGCCAGCAGCATGTGTAGCAGTATTACACCACATACCAGTACTATCGCTCACAGATAACTAAGCACTTCCTAAAGTTGTTTCAGTCTGTTTCTTTGTCTCCCCCAAACTGTGGCTGACCGAGATGTTTGATTTGCTATATTTGGTGGATTGGGGGGGACAGAATGGACTTGCAAGGAGATTACAGTGAGAGAAGTAGAACAACAACAATGTACGGATTACAGGCAGGATTTGTGTGAGGAACACATGATATCCTCTCTCATCCCTTTATCAGATTGGCCGTGATGGAGAGGCAGTAGTGGCTGGGACCAGAGAGGAGTAGGTTTGGATTCATTAGGACAGAGCCAGATCAGGACAGAGAGTGATGATAGGGACTCATAATTCAATAGAAAATCATCTCACAGTCAGATGACGTGCCTGCCTGCAAAGTCCATTTTCACAAGTAATGTTAGAATCAGCTTTTTCCTCCAGTGCGAGAATACATTTACCAGATGGATTGGATAATTGCAGCAATCTACAATTCAACTTGTTTTGATTCATGGATTTCTATAATTAAGTCACATCACAGTATTTTCGACTGAGTGCAGTTATTTTCCTGGACACTGACACTTGTTCCTGAATCAAGAGGAAACAGCCGACTAAAAATATGTTATTAAAAGCAAGATTTAGAGGACTCACACAGTTGTTTCTTTGTTCAGTTCACTACAAAGATTTGTCGTCAAGGACTATGTAGTTTAACTTTTTCCCTGAGAAATCACAGCCCCTGTTGAAATGAGCTTCAGTATGTCATCATCCTTCATGATAAAAGCTACTGATACGGTCAGTGACGATTATGATTCAGGGATGTCAGTTCTCTTTCAAGTGAAGGTTTGTTGATAAAGATTTGTCTTTACATGCACTGAACATCTGTAATGCTTTAGTGTTGTTCTGGAGGGTGGTTACACAATGTATTTTGTTGCTCAAGTTGGACATATCTCACATTATAGATGCTTTTATATCTTCCAGGCAAACATTAGTTTCATTTCAGTTTTTGTAAGATACCTGAATTTTGTACATTGATCAGGCTGCTCAGACCTCCGGGTCTGAGCAGGGAGGCAAACCAGGAAGTGCCTTAAGCTGCATTCTACCAAAAATTCCAGCAGGGGGCGCTGACGGTGGCTGCAAAAGCATTTTGGTCCATTCATTTCAATACAAAATGAGAAAACTTCACTTGCTTTATTTTTTACCTCAGAATTTTTTTAGGACAACACTATGGTCTCAATAGCTGGTAAAAAATCTTCTTCAAGACAATATGATGTTAATAGTGTAAATAATGGCCCCATGTAGAAGAAAATAATAGATAAAGAATCATATGATTTTGGGCGTGGCTACCTTTGATTGACAGGTGGCTAACATGGTGTGACAAGAAAAGCAATGCATATCCATGAAGCTGTGTCAATAAAGTTAAAGAAAAAGAAAAAAGGACATTTACCAGTTTGGTCTCATAACTTTGCCCCTTTCACTTTATTTTCACTTAATGACAGTTTATTTGAACGTTTTGTTTAATAAAAATGTCTTGTTCAGCATGGTTTTCCTAACAGACACTCCAAGGAGTCGCTGTTTATCTTTCTTAGGTAAGTAACATACATTTTGTTTTTGTTTTTTGTTCGCCAAAATGAACATCCAAATTAATGCTACCGTTAATGCTAACATGAATTAGCAGCGGCTTCTCTCAGTCAGGATGACAGTGTAGAGAGGTGTGTAATCAGTGTCGTCAGAGGCCTTTCGCTCCTCTACAGTCCAAAATATGGTATGCTCCCCATTTCCGAAAAACAAGATGGCGACGCAAGATGGCAACGAGTGTAACGCTGAACTCAATGTCTTAAACGGGCAGTCCACAAACCAATGGGTGATGTCATGGTCACTACGTCCATTATTTATACAGTCTATGACATTAGATATAGATAATTAGATATGCTGGTATTGATGATGACAACAATATTTTAAAAAATACATATTAGTGTAAATATTCCAATGCCTCTAAATGTTTTTTTTTCTATAGATATTGTCAATTATTTTGACCATGATAACAGTCTAGTGGCAATCACTATATTTTGACAGCCCTGACTGACGAATTTACTACTCAAGCCATTTAGAAACTCTAGTTATCCAAACACAATGCTCAAACAAGCAGTTTAGCCTTCTAAGAGAACACAAGATGAGCATTTTTCTGCAGTGATGTCGGCTACATAGTTAATGGGAGCCTCTCGAATCTCAGCAGTGAGGGAATTGTAATTTAACCTATACAGACAGAAAATCTATTCTTTTCCTCCCATGAAGCTATACGCAAACACAGAGCAATCAACAACATGGCCTTTACCTATAGTTATCTGTACTGACCGAAGGGGAAATGAATGCACACTTCCCTGCCGTATTTATGGCCCGTGTGCTTGAGAAGCAAACTCTGACAGCATCAAGCAGACAAGGCTGGATCCATCAAGTCAAGCTGACACACCTTCTCACAGTGCTGTCCTCCCACACCTTTCTCTCCACTCCCTCTACTTGTCTTCTCTAAATAGCCAGCATACGGGCTTGCAATGCATGCAATCACTGCAAAAAAACTTGCCATGGTTGACTTTCTGCTAGTGTAGTTCCACCATAATGACAGACAGAGGGAGTCTGGAAAGTGATAGAAAAATGAAAGAGCAAAGAAATGAAATAGCCAGAGAAATAGAGAGAGAAAAGAGCTAGTAAGAAAGGCAAAGAACTGATGGAATAATAGACTGAGAGGAATGGGGAAGGAAACTGATCGAACAAGAGGATGCCATGACAATTATAGGCAACAGAGCCCCTAACGTCAAAGTGGAACCCTATTTCTGGGAGCTGTCTATTCTTCCGCATGTGAGACAGTAAATACCTTGTTTCTATCTTCCCCAGACGTCATTGTGACCACCAGTGCCACAATGGAAACCCTGATGAGGAGCACATGCAATTGCTCTCTCTTAATAAAATCTCACAGTTCCCATTACACCCCAGCACAATGGGCCTCTCGCCTGGCCGCTGATTGAGTTCCTACTCTCCGGGAGCTATAATAGCAGCCAAGCCACTCCCTCCCACCTCCCTCACCCATTTCGCCCCGCTTCCTTCCTCCGCCTTCTCCATCCCTCGTCCAACTCCTTCCCTTGCTTGGGGTTTGGTTTTGTCACATAGTGAGATCTTTTTGCTCAATATTCACACACCCCCTGCTCCTCTCCTCTCCTCCCCTCTCTGCTTTCTTTCTTTATTTCTCCCGTTTTCTTCCCGCCATTGCTACATTTCCTCTCACACAGAGGAAGGAGTCCGAGATGCTCAGTATTGATCTAATTGATGGGTGGATACTTTTAAAATGTTACCCTAACTTTCTTATGTGAGGCATAGCTTTATCAGGACGGCCTTAGTAGCGCTGCGGACAGAGACCGCCAAAGAGCAGTGCTGATTATGGGGGATTTTGAAGTTTGCAGAAAGAGTCACGAGGTGGGTTGGAATCCTTTGCTGGGGAAAAGGGCAAGATAGTTCTCAGAAGTGGGTTAGCTTGTGAGAAAGGGGATTTATTTGATGTAATTGCACTTTCTTCTCTCGCAGTGCTTTGGCCTCAAGCCTAAATACACCTTGAAGGAGAAATCTCTGCAAAGTAAAAACACAACTAACAAATGTAAGAACAGTGACTGTAGAAAAACAATAAATATTTATCAGTTAAGGCTGGAGTGTGGTACTTTTACATATACATGAACGTCTTTTACATTCTAGCACTTGCCAAATTAATTCACACAATGCTGATTAAGTCTATCGCCGCAAGGGAAACATCACTTTGTTTCCCAGTGCAATGGACTTGTTGTGTCTGGTGTCTGGAGTAACATACTGATGCCTTATTTTCACCAGCCAGAGCAAAAGGTGGCAGTAAGGTGGTGGGGGACCATCGTGACCAAGTGCCTTAAACCTGCATTCTTTCTAATGGCCAGCAGTGGGCGACTCCATTGGATTTAAAAAGAAGCCAGATTGCATGAAAGTTAATGAGAAAATGACCTTACTTCTCACTTACCTCAGTAAACATTTTCCTATGAATTTAAAGTATTTAAGAGTGGATCTTCCAGATGAAAAAGAAACTTGTCAGAGGGAGAATTCAAGTAAAAAAAGATTTTGACGGCGACAACAAATACGGATCACCACTGTTGTAGCTTTCCCTCATCTACAAACATCGCCAGTGTTTGTGTAATTACTCTCACTGCCAGAGGGGGGAGACCAAAGTACTAGGGGTGTGCATTGGCACTGCCCTAACAATTCGATTCGATTACGATTCACTAGGTAACGATTCGATTCAATTCGATTCTACGATGCATTGCGATGCATCACAATTATACTGCACACAACAAGGGACATTTTTCGTCAGTCATGAGGCAATACAAGCAGTCAGATAGGCCTAATAACAATAGATTTTATTGGCTGCTATGTGTGTATCATCACTCTCCTGTATCTTTGACATAAATGTCATTAAATACCTTTCAGATTAATACCTTAACATTCTCATTCACCAAGAAACATTAATGCACAATATATTAAATATATTAGAAAGGACCTTTTTGGAAAATGACAAATGAACCTGTTTTGAAAAGACGCCAATGCATATATTTTGAAAAGATGGCAAAATGAATCTCCTGCCTGAGTTCACCTAAGAGTAAAGAGAGAAATGCCTCCTCCTGCCATAAAAAAGGAACCTGCTGAGGTGAAATTTACATCAGCTAAATGTCAGCTAAACCCCTTGTCCCTGAGGTAGGGAAGACGTTAGCGATATCCCACCTAGCTAGCTATTGCTAGTTTTCATGACGCAAAAATGTAACGTTAAGGAGTCGACTTTAAATAGGCTAATACAATGGTAATTACCTATCAATAGTACTTTCTATAAAAACGTAAATGTTAAGTTCTGTCAAATACTACCACATACTTCAGTCACAACATATCAAAACAGCTTGTCCCGCTAGCTTACCTGTGCTGCGCATCAACACATGGCTCATTAGAATATTCAAATTAGCCATGTGTTGATGCGCACATAATCGATTATGGCACTTTGCCGCATCGATGCTGAATCGTGCATGCCCCGCATTGCGATTTATCGCTGAATCGATTATTGTTGACACCACTACAAAGTACCATACTGCAGATTTGTCTTTTAAAAACATCAAAACTTTAACTCAATTCAAATTCTTCCAGGCAGTTCAAGGTCAATGGTTATGTCCATAAATATTGGCATCCCATAATGAAAGAAAAGCTTGAATAACATCTGCCTTAAGATGTATTTTCTATCTAAGAGAGGAATTTGCCAGTCAATGCTGGCCAGATCACGACCTCATCGGACCTCTGTAACTTCTTTAAGATGTGGTTTTGGTGTTAAAATGCAGCAGCGGTTGGAATGGTTGTGTGGTTACTACAAATTAAAGGATGAGCATGAAACTCGGATTTGATTTATTAAAGTCTACTGACTCACACCCACTTCGAGGGCCTTGGCAGTAGAGTCCACATCCACTTTGTAGTGGGTCAAAGAGCTCATTTTCATTCCTTTTTGACTTGTAATGATAATTCAACATTATATTAGCAATATATACACCACACACAGACACACACACACACACACACACACACACACAGACACACACACATATACATATACATCCACACATACATACCCAGTACATAAATACACACATCAGTAAACAGACAAACACACACATAGCTCCTCACAGGTGGTAAGCCATTAGAGACATTTTGATTAGTTTTTTTCAAGATGTGAGTCACTTAAAGCGAGGCACTCCCTGCTGCTGTGTGATGCTAGTAAAGGTCAGCAGCTGGTGGCTTCGCTTCAGTCTGCACCACACTTACTCCCTGAGTAGAGCTCAGACACCCTGGGAGTGAGTGAAAAAAAAACCCAAAAGCTTGTATTCACTAGCTGGCTTCATGTGGAGGCCACCCATGTATGCTCCAGAGAAGACATAGACAATTTTAAGCCGACATCTTTTTAAAGAAATCGTAAAAAGGGATGTGCAATTTTGTGCTTTACACCACCTTTTTTTTCAGATAAGTGTATGGCTTCCAGATATCACTTTTTCTCTGGCAGGGATGATTTCAGATTTCTAAACTTGGCAGAGTGTGTGAAAGCGAGCAGGAGAGAGACACAGAGAGAGAAAAAGGAGATATGTTCATTCTGGCACTGTCCAGTTTCCTGTTTAACTTCAGTAAAGCTGTTTCTTGGAGGTCAGAGCTCTTGATGGAGGCTTTCCTCTCACTCTGATACTCCCCTGCTTATGTCATATTAATTTCATATGGACTAGCTGATGGGCAGCCTCTGATGTACTTTATATTGATTTTTTGTGTGTTACTTATATTTGATCCAGTTGGCTGACTTGTCTATGTGTGAGGGGACTGATACCATGAAGATAAGGGTGTCAGATCAGTCGGGTGCCATGCTTTATTTCCCCCTCGACAAATCCGCCGAAGTTTTCTCATCACATCCCCGCACCACAGTGACAGCCCGACAGGAGGGGTCCGGCCCGACACACTGCAACGATAGACAGCTCACGCTGACAATAATGCCACCGTTGCTCATGCTGACAAGAGCCCATCCCTTCTCATTTCATTGAGAGGGGGAGCACACACACAAACACAGAGAGAAAGAGGAAGGGAGGGAGATTGGAGAGGTGGGAAAAAAGAGGGAGGTTGACTGGCATCCAGTCAAGGAAAAAAGACTGATTTTTGAGCTGCAGACAGTCTGCCACTGCGATGGTAATCCTTCAGTAACACCCTTCTTCTGCTGTGTAGGTAGACTGTCAGACTGATAAACACATGCACACACATAAACACCGATTATATAAACGTGGCCTGTACATGCATAAGTGACTTGTATGTGTGTTAACTCTGAAATATTTTGACGGAGAAATCACCAATCAATCACTTTCAGCATTAGAAATACAAATTAATCACTCCACTTGTCAAAAACTCTTTTGAGTTGAACCCAAAATGAGAACAAGAAGAAAAGTCAATAGAAATGTTTTTAAACTGATTACCTGAGGAGTTCAAAGCTAAAAGTTGACTATATTTACTAAAGAACTGTGATGATACTTTTGAAATCCCTTCCGTAAACTTTTCCCCATCTGTGATAATAGTATCTATAACGACCGAACGCAATTTACTTCAGCGAATATGGGTAGGAGATTTTTGTTTTGCATTTAACACTGACTCTGTCCTCATGTTTAAAATACACCAGCACATCTCATTTGCACTGGTATATATGCACAGTAATGATGCCATGGGCAGCACACAACCATAGCTGTCTTCAAAAGCCATAAAGCTGGTCAGTGTTGAGCATCTCGTTTTCACCCGCATTATAAAATCATAAGACGTGCTTTCATTCCTTGCACAGTGTGTGCAGAATATATGTCAAACACCCTCCGGTAAGAACCTGCCAAACTCATGAGTGATTTCATTCTACACTGAAAGGCAACCAGTCATTAGTTGTTTTAAAATGTGGGTGTGTGGCTCTTTGAGACTAATGTGATTAAGCGCTGCACAAATAAGTCCATCTTGACTTTTCTTATAAGGGGTTGGACCTGGTAATCCAATTTTAAATGTGAGCTTATATCTGTGATTATGACGCCAAGAACTGTGATTGCTTTCAGCAAGGCCTTCAACATTTGGGAGGAACAAATCTGCCTGGGGGGGGTCCTTCAAAACTCAATCGTGTATTGAATTGCATTACCTTTTTCGTCTTTTTATCTTTTCTTGTTTCATTGTGCGTAATGGCATAAATTAGACATGAATAAAATGCAACATTCAATGATGACTATCAATTCATAAATATCATTTTCACAAGACATTGCAATAGACAGTGATATAGCCCATCTAACACTCATAATGCATTTTCGTTTTCTGCTTTTTTATCAATTTGAAAGTGATCAAATAGAGACAGTAGAGTTTTTTCACATTGATTTTACCTGTCAAAATGCCTTTAGTAGTAATAAGATTGTCTTTTTATTTTTTTAAGCTTATTCATGACTCATTAACCAATATTTTTTTCAGAAGGTAGTGCATGGTAGCAAACTTTTTTTAAATATATTTTTTATGAATATTTTGGGCCAGGGGTATTTTGAGCATATTTGATTATTGGCCTTGATTTTCAGTCTGAATTAAAGCTTTTTTTTTTTTTTTTTACAAATTAAAATGCCAAAGACAATTTGTATCCATGTATTTACTTTTGCTTCGGTTGGACATCAGAACTGTGAAGAGAAAAACAAAAAAGAAAAGTATCTTTCGATCGACTAACAACCTGTCCAGGCTGCTTTACACTGCTGGGATGTAGTTAACCTGTTGAGAGAAGAGGCACTCATGCGTACAATAATTTTGGCCATGTAGAAAAAGAATCCTGGAGTAAACAAGAAAAGGATTGGTATAATAAATAGGAATCACTTTCAAAATATATAACAGAGTGAGTATAACGCGTGTGATGAATCCCAAGTGTTCAACACACGTAGCACAGCACAACCCCTGTATTCAGTATGTATTAACAGGGCGTTCTCTGGCTGATATGCATTGGATTAGATCAGAGTGGATTAGAAAATGTGGAGGCAGGTTGGTGAGAACAGATCACCTAGATTGAAGAGGGATTTCTAACACTTCTAAATGAGATATGGGCACGCATTGAGAGATAAGATGCCGCATATGAAAATGGGTCAATTGTTCTGCAGGTTTAGCTTGTGATTAAGAAGATTACGTTCCACCAGTGAACAACAATGGTAAAGTCAGACAGCAGCCCAGTTGTACTTAGCCACTCCGTCAGCCTGGCTGATCCCTATTCTGTCCTTTCACCAGCATTCAGACTTTCATGTTTTGAGCGATGGGACTTAAGTACTGAGGCAGTGCTTGTCAGGCAGCAGATTTTCTGCTGGAACAGAACATAACAAAGCACAGTATAATTTGACTCATTCCCAGACCAAAGTCTGTTTTGATGAAAGTTTGTGCGGGTGTGTTTCTGGTCCCACCACATCATCCTCCATTTTTCAGAGGAGAGTGATTACAGCAGGAGCACTTAGGCCAGAGCTAGTGGACTGCTATTGATTGATCAAACCTGGCCGTTCAGTCCCGAAGAACAGGGAGGGTTTCCTTGCTGTCTTCTATCCCTCCCTAATGAAAGGGAGGCAAAGCTTACTGCCTCCTTTGATCCAGAAGGGATTAAAACAGTGTTGCTTATGGAGGTAGAAAGATCAGGGCTGCCTGTTTCTCTGTCTGTCTGCAGCACTGCTGGGAAATCTATACAATCCTCTACCGTGAAGTCTGAGGCTGGGTCAGTTCATGATAGGGCCAAGAGGTCTGATTCACTGTATGGTCAACTAGCAAGACCTCCCACCATAAGCACCATCACCGTATACGTACAAGAGCACAGACATGTCATTATCTGTGTGTTTCTACCTGGATCTGTAGCTGTTCAGCTTAGAAACATCACCTATCTCTTTCTGAATTCAGACACAATATAAATAATGTAAGATATTTCACATTGTCACATTCTCTCTTTCTTTCTTTGTATTTTTATCTTAAATCATTTTTTATGAACAGTCTGAACTTCACAGCCGAACTGGGACAGACATCCATCAGAAACTGAAAAAGTTTTATAAACCGAAAGAGTACGTTTTTCATTGGAAATAAAAACTATTTTTGATAAAGATTTATAGAAAAATGTCCTTTCAGTTAACGGGAATAATTTTAAATTCAATTGATGCTGCGTTTGCATTTATTCATATATTTTTAAGTACAGTTTTTAAATGGGAAATTCACCCATAGACTATACCTGAAAAGGAGGTTCTTAGCTTCGTTTTAACATATAGATTGTCGTGTTTGGAAAGAAATCTAGCTGGACTATTATCTTGCTACTCCTGTGCATGATGCCTCCTCACCAATGTGAGAGTTTCTATGTGTGATAGCTAAGAACTTAAGATGCGTGTGTTGGCCAACAACATGTCGGTATAAAGTAGAGATGCACCCAAATCCAAATATCATAATATGTTACTCGGTAAAAGCAGAAAAAACATGATGAAAACATGTTTTTATCCACATGAAGTGTCTTTCAATGATTGACATATCTGGGCCTCAGCAACTATGTTAAAAGTAACAGTATGAGGATGTATTTCATAATTTATATATGCCCATATTAAATCAATATAATGGTTTAGTCACCAACATCCTTTGCCAATGATCATTAGGCTAGAAAATACAACATATGCCCAATGAACCACATCCACTTCCAGTCTTCTGTCTGAATACAAATACAGAGACAGATGGACTGCAGATCCTGATGTCTCTGTACACCTCTAGTCCCAAGCCTTGACAAAGCAGCAAGTAACTTAACAGTTGACAGAATCTTTGTATGCAATAGTCTACATTTTCTTCCCCTCAGTCTCTCTTTCTTTCTCTCATACACACACACACACTCACGCAGCGCTTCAAGGTACCTCGGAGAGCGCCACAGCACTCAGTTCAGCAATGACTGGGACGACTATAGACAAAGATCGC
This sequence comes from Centropristis striata, assembly GCF_030273125.1. NCBI lineage: Eukaryota > Metazoa > Chordata > Actinopteri > Perciformes > Serranidae > Centropristis > Centropristis striata. The sequence goes on along the minus strand of NC_081529.1, from coordinate 28,805,372 downwards.
TTTTCACTAATGTGTGGCAAATGAAAGAACTAATTGTAATATTGAAGTCCTATGTTGCAGACAGAATGGTTTTCTGTCTGTTGTGTCCATTCACAATGATATAAATCCTACTGTGATGCATAGACATGTCCAACATGTTTTTTTCCCACTGAATAATGGTTAGTAGCTGAATAAATCTATTTCCATTGCAATATGCTTTTTTGACTAGCAGATTTGGATTCGGGTACATCCCTAGGGCCTCCATCTCTTGTTTCTCTGTTTGTTTCTCATTTCCTTCCAGAGTGATATCTGTGTTTGCTGCTATTACATGTTTCCTCTGTGTCTGCAAACAGTTGTCTTTGTAATGCATCACAAGCCCTGCACTGACGGCAACAGATCTGAGATTTTTTGACAGTCTGCCGGTTTGCAACAAGGAAAGCAGGTTAGAATCAATAAGATCATTTTTGATATGCACAACGGCGCCTTGGACAGCTATTTGAAGGAAGTACTGAAAAACACTAATAAACTTGAAGCCACGCTCTCAATAATTAAAGCTGATTTTCACAGAGAGAAAATATTTTCGAGGGAGCTGGTGAGGTGGAAGGCTTTGATACAGCCCAGAAGCCTTCATAAAAGTTTTAGATGTAGGGAGAGTAATTGACATTTTTCGCAAGTTGGCAGTCAGAACCACATATGCTTTGCCAAGTGGGCCCTCAAGTTTGTGCGGTCAGTCTCTCTCTTTCTCTCTCTCTCTGTCTATCCCTTCTTTTCTCTCTCTCTCTTTCATACACACACACAGGCTCTCGCATACACACACGTTCTGTCCGGTGCATTTTCAGTTTGATCTATTTTATGGATTTCGCTCACAACTCAGTTGAAAAAAAAAATTCAATTAATTGAGTCATGCTGTGAAATATCTATCAGATCAGGATACAGTCGTTTTTCAGTGTGTGGACGATGCTGTATTCATATCCACATGATGTATGCATTGCAAAACATAAACCATGGTGGAACAGTTGATTTATGAACATATCTGTCTGATTTATCTGTACTGGTATGCACACACATCGAGGCTGGCACTTTAGGTGATGAAGCCGTCGACCAGGTACTTAGATTTCCGAGCCCTGGGGCGGTGGAATGCAGTGCTGTATGTATGGTGTCATGTGGCTCCGCTATTAACCGTGCACTTGTTGTACGCCCTTGTGAAACCACTGTTTGTATAGCCTTCAAGCTGTTTATTGTGGTATCTTTATGCTAAAGCTGGCCACCAGAGGGTTTGTGTGGCTATTTAACACACACACACACACACACACAGACACACAGTTTCTGTCCCCTATGTATGTTCCCACAGAGGGAAGGTGGAGTTGTTAAAGAGACACTGATAGCCGCTGGCAGAAGCTGTAGCTCCGTCTGATCGTTCTCTCTAGGAGCGCTGTGCATGAGAGAACGAAAACACAGCAAGTGGCTTCAGAGAGAGAGAGAGAGAGACTCTTTCTGCTCCATTCATCCTCTCCCTCCAACTACCTGCTCATTAGGCTGCAGACCGGGGAGCTGCGTGAGGCCCGGTAACTGCTTGCCTACAAGAGGAAAGCCTGACATTATCGCCTATTTATCAGAAGTTGCTGAACTCGTCAATGCACTAGCAGGCATCAATGCATCAATAAATCAGCGATCACTCTGGGCGGTCTTGACTTCTATAGCTTCTTGCCGCCCTGACACACTTTTATATACTCCGTTTTATTCACTTTTTATGTGCTGGGTTGATGTATTTTATCGAGCTAGTTACTACAGAACATAAACTAGGGATTACAACCTTGTGCATAAAAAAAATCTGCCCCCAGAGAGAAATGGAAGCAATCTGTTTTTAATATACCCTACTTCTTATTCTCTGCACTGCTGCCACGCTTCACTTTCCGTCACTCAGCCTGCCGTTCTTGTTGCCGGCGAATGTATGCAGGAGCTGAGCAACATTGTTTTTATATCCTATTATCCAGAGAATTTCCCTGGCCCTCTCACCCCTCCATTTTCCCCCCTTACTTTACCTTTCTACCTGTTAAGACTTTCCAGAAGCAGATGCTGTTATCTCCCAGGCTTTCAACAGCCTGTCACATCCACTAGCTTCTGCCTTCTTCAAAAGCTGTCTCCCACTACCTTGCTGGATGCACTCCCTGCGGTTGCCAATACCTGCTGGGAGGCGCAGCCAGCGATGTCAAACTTGGACGACTTCAGGGGGGAAAAAAGGAGGAACCAAAACAAGGGTCAGGATGATGGAAGGAAGGAGAAGGAATGAGTGAAAGACTGAGGGCTGCTGCTGCAATAAGATTGTTATTTATTTTTTCCCTTCTCCTTCCAAAGCTGACTTTATTGATTTTTCTAACCTGAAACACAGCCACAGTAGAACCTTCCATCGTCCTATAGATTGGAATTGATTGCCTTGAGGCTCTCTTGTCCTGTAAATATTTGCAAGGCTTTATTGATTCCATTAGTGGCTGGCTGCTATTTGTGACAATGGTATGGATGGTTGCTGTTGCTAAGAGTAAACCAATGAGGGAGGCCAGTCCTTTTTTCACAGCACATTAAGGTCTTGTTTCACACATGTATTGTTGTATACGACCTGTCCTTGCAGCCATTATGAAGCAAATGGTCACCTACTTGATTTGTGTGGCACTTTTTGAAAGCAGGCAATTCAGGTGGATGATATACTAGCTCACAGCCATTCTCATTAGTCCATTTATTCATCTTCAAAGAAGGCATCAATACTCTCTTCGCTGCCAGATGTTTCTCTGTATAAAGCCACACACACACACACACACACACACACACACACACACACACATGTGTGGATTATGAGACAATGGGCCCCTTGACACGGACATGCAAAAAGCCCAACCGCCTCTCCTACACAGGAGTAAGACATCCAGACTCTTTTTTTGCTGTTGTTGTCATCATTATGTAGGTGTGTTTTCATGCTTTTTAGTTTCTTTATAGCCATTTTGGCAATTTGGTTTGTCTTTACAGCTATCTCGTGTGTCTTTTTCTGTGATTTTTAAGTGTCTTTGTGATCATTTTGTGTCTCTTTTGGTCATTTTGTGACTCTTTGTAGTTGTTTCGAGTGTCTTTTGGTCCTTTGGTTTCCTTTATAGTGATTTTTGTCTTTAATTGGTTGATTAGTGTCTCTGTAGTTAATTTGTGTCTCTTTCTAGTAATTGTGTTTCTCTTTGTGCCTTTTTTGTCATTTTTGACACTGTCTTTCCTGATTAATTTATGTCTTCTTGTGGTCACTTTGTGTCTTTTTATAGTTGTTTCGAGTGTCTTTTTGGCCCTTTGGTGTCTTTTATAGTCATTATGCGTCTTGTTTTTTTGGATAATTTTTTGTGTCTTTGTGGTCATTTTTGTCTTTAATTGGTTGTTTTGCGTCTCTGTAGTTATTTCTGTTTGTAGTAATTGTGTATCTCTTTGTGCCTTTTTTGCTCGATTTCTGTCTTCTTGTGGTCATTCTGTGTCTTTTGTGGTCATTTTGTGTCACCTCGTAGTTGTTTTGTGTGTCTATTTGCTGATTTTTATGTCTCTTTGTAATCCTTTCCTCTCTTATTTGTCTTGTTTTGTTTTGTGTCTCTTTATGGTCGGTCTGACTCACTTCACATCTTGCAGTTGAAGTCCAGGGACCCCCTGATACTTTGGGTCCCTGGGCCTGTATCCAGTAGACCGTTCAGTAATCCATCCATTCAAACACAAAGAATGACAGCGATGTGATTTGTTGTAAGGTGTAAAGATCCCGACCTTGGATCTGATCCAAACTGATTTCAGCATGATGGAAAGGAAGGGAGGCGGCCACAACTTTAAAAGAGCTGTAGTGTCACACTCATAAAGGCTGGACACAATGTTCATATAGGGGCCAATGATGTATAGTTTATATAGACTGTGGGTGTTTCATCTAATCTGAGGTAGCGAAGGGCTGGGAGAGTGCTGCTTAAGAGCACCGGGGAGTGTGAGGTGGCCCACGCACTGCTGCTCTGTTAACCCGCATCTCTTCAAACCCCCCCACCCCTCCTGCATATTCTACTGTTGTCTCAGGAACACAAAGACTATTTTCAGGCAGCCAATCCACAGAGGAGTGGGAAAATGCAGCCCTGCATGCCCCTAAAAGCCTTCATGACTTTTTAATCGGTGGCTCAGGGCTCTGCGTCCGGCGGTTGGAGAGTGGACCCCACTGCCAGAGCTCCACTCCACGGAGGGATCAAATCCCCCCCGCTTGGATCTCGGGCCTGTCAAAGCAGTCAGGCATGGAGGCAGTGGATGGGTGGCGTCTGAAGGTGAGAGAGAGAGAGAGAGGGAAAGAGAGAGAGAGTGTTGGCAGTGGAAAAGAGCAGTTTGTGGTTGTGAAGGGTGGATGGTAGAAGGCAGCCAGGAGGGAATGTTTGTAAAGAAAGAAAGAATTTATGTGAAACTGCTGAGAGAAGGAATAGCCCTGCACCAAAATAGCAATTTCTGAGGTGAGAAAGAGTTTGTTCAGTGGAGTTGTAAGAGAAAAGTGATGTGTGTGTATGTGTTTGTGTGTATGGTACGTGCAATAGGGGCAACACAGCATTTGGAAGTGATGGATTGTTACAGCATACCAAACGGAGTAGGAAAGGTGGGTGGTGGATTTTATTGGAGAGCTGGAAAGGTTTTGTGATGAATAATAGTCATGAGTGAATTGGTCATTGTCAGAACCCTCCAGAGCCTATTGAATCAGCAAGGCTAGGGTTTTACAATGAGCTTCAGCCATGAAGATCAGCCTGTTGGGTCGTAATAGATGGAAAGTGAGTTGATGGAGGCAGGAGGTACAATAGATGAGGCTAGCTCTCACCGCTGGAGCGGCATTTGTCTGTGGGGAAATGGGCCACAGGAGAGACCTGTGTTCCTCCCACACACTGTGCAGAGATCAGAGAGCAATACGGATGCATTTGATGATCGCGTACAGCATGTGCACCCACACACATGCACAGGTGCACGCACATTTTCAACAAGGCTCAGGGAAGAGTAAACATGCTGCAGGGGTAGCATGCTGGCTAATGATGCCCCGTTGACCCATCGTTAATGATCCCCCTCAACACAGCCAGGAACATGATGGGCTTTGATCTGTCTGTCATTAAGGGACTGTGGAGTACATGCACGTCTCTTTAATCTGATGAAGAATTCAAATATACGCGTATCAACTAGAGAGAGACACACACATACATTAACAAGCATGTATCCTCATGAATAATTATATATGCACACTCACATGTGGAGACACAAGTTAACACCTACTGTACAAGTCCTCCAGAGCGTAAGACCGCATTGATCGTTTGCTCTTGCCTCCATATACGACCCACAGGAGCGTGTTTAAAATTAGCACCACTACCGCTGGCAGGAGATCAACATGTCCTCAAACCTCAGCTTAATGATTTTCAACATGTTGTTAACGTTGTAAAACTGTCACATTTTGGTAAAGTTTAGCCAAAAAAACTTTCTGCCAAGTTACAGACAAACAGTGCATGTCAAGCTGTTCTGAAAGATAGTTAAAAAAGTCAAACAAATGGAATGCAAGTGCAGAAATTGAGGTGTCCAAATTGGACTTTTTCCGGTCTTGGTAGTGTTTGTGTTCTGCATAATTTTGCTGCAAATGTCCATACGGATAATTTTAACAACACAGAGGCATTTTTGGGGAGGACAGTCTCACATTTACTGCATGTAAAGGTCAGGTACTTACATTTTACACACACACACACACACACACACACACAGACAGACACACAAAAGCCCCCCAATCCAAGACAGAGATTAAACATGTCATTTACTCGCTATGGTAAAAGAGAAGTAATAAATAAAACAGATGATTTATTAATACCCTGAGTTGTAATCCACTGCATTATATGTGTATTAAAGCATATTACTTACCATGGCATGGTGTGCGTTAAAGTGCTTCTAATAAAATTCTTAAGTGCCTACAGGCATTTCAAAGCAGCGGCAGATCTCTGAGCACTATCTCCTCAGTGTCTCACTAATGGGACTGATGTAAATATGTTCATTTGTGAATCTTCCCTCCAATTTAGTGCTGCTCACATTGTAGATGAAGATTATCCAGGGATTATGAGGTTTGAAAAAAAAAAAGAAGCGCTATTTGATGTGATATTTATGCACGGCTTATAGATGTAGTAATATGGAATTAGGTCCCATCATGGGTGAAAAATAAAAACGTGAAAGAAAAGTGTCACTCCCACCTCCCCCATCTGGCTCCCTGTCAGGTTGTCATTTAGTGATATTCGTTTCCAAAAGTGGAAATTTAGCAGACGTTTATGATGCAAATCACAGGCTATAACTCTATGTGGTGTGGAGGGCCGCATTAAGCCTTCAAATCACTCATCCCGTTGCATGGGCGCCAGTAACGCGCTCTGCCATATCTGCTTGATCGTTCGCATATTTCAATGTGTGATTGCAGCCAACAACAGTCAATGCCTCCGCTTTGTAGGTCCTTCGAGCCGGAGAAAGTTCAGAGAATATGATTTTTTTTTTTTCTCACACTAGTGTGTTAAGAGCAGTGATGGGAACATTTCAAGAACACAGCGGGATAAAAAAAAAAAAGCTCTCTGAATACATTAACCTGATGGAAGATGGTGTTCCTATTTAAATTTATGTAATTTCTAACGATAACCTCCAGGATATATGTGACATTGTGTGAAGACTAAAATTGCTGTGGTTGTAATTCCCTTTTTTTTTTTTTTTTTAATAACGAGCTTTTGCATATGTATAAGACCATGTCAAAAAATAGAGCTAACCTTGGTTTTTACTTTCACAAATTCAAAACTTCTTTCCAGCTCTCCGTGCTTCTCGTGCATATCAAACGGACGCGTTGGGGTGCAGAAAGTTGAAGGTTTCAGTCCAGGATGTGGCTGCGTAGATTTTAGGAAAGGCTCTTAATCTTTACCAAACAACTCTGCCAACATTACTGCAGCAACACTGGAAGCAATGAGTGCAAGCTTACGAATATAATTAGAAAAACATCAGCAGCCTCATATATTAGATAGCATTGTTGGCACACAGCTCCAAGGTGTAGTTTGTGCCAGTGTTATGATAACTATCAAGGGGTATGGTTTGGTTTTCTTGTAAGACAGCTTGCAATTTTGAGATCGACATGACATAATCTTTACAAGTGGAAATGTGAGCTTGTTACATTTATCATTAGCAGAACAGATGACAGCCACTTTAGAAGGAGAGGGATGATTAAGTACGCTGAGTGTTTGATTGTATGTATGTATAACAGCCCTATAGTCGACAGATCTTCCAATTTGTTATCCTAAATTGTACATAATCAAGAGGTATATACATATCTTTTATGTTCTGTTGTGGACTGTCAGAATAAGAGTCTCATCATTATTCATTAATTTCATTCTCGTGCATGCATAATTTCTAAGTATTCACATAGGATGTTATTAAGCGCACCCGATTTTAACAAGTTGTGTTGCTCCTAAAGGATCATGTGGAGAGAGCACAACAATTAGTGTCTCCGACTGCAATTTTTTCCTGCTTTGTTCAAGTTGCATGCTTCTCACTCAGCGACCGTTACTGTATCTGATAATTGAGATGAGCAATGTGGTGTGAAGTCATGTAAGAACCAGCCAAGCACTCCCATTAGCATAATGTCAGGGCGTTCAGATCTGCTTTCTGCCTGCTGGCATAGTGCTGGCTGCCTGTCTTCACACAATGCCACAGAGCCGTGTTCATCCTCTGTCTTTCCCCATGCTCGGGGGGGCGTGTGCACTTCACAGACAGGAACCGGCAAAGAAAAGTCAGATGCCTCCGAGGTCAGGGATGTGGCCTGGTGGGATGTTGGATTGGAGTATGGCAGCTTTGAGGTTCCATCTGAAGGAAGTGATTTTGGGGGCTCTCACACCATCACAGAGCAGGACTTGGTGCTCTAGCATGGATGATGGGAGAAAATAGTGGTCAGAGGGCCTCTGTAATGTGGTGGAGAGAGGCAGTGATGTGACAAGCTCCATTCTGTCAGCTCTCACACTCCAGAGGTCTCAATTAGGAGCAGGGACTCTGTGCTCCCACAGGCTGGCCGGCTCACAAAGGTGAGGATTCTGCTACACATCAACCCCAGTCCTCCACCAAAATTAGAAAAGATAAGGCCTCGACAGGCACTGTTGCATTTTGAGAAAATGGCAACCAACTCTTGGCCTTTGGTTGCTTTCAGTGGCAACTACTTTTCAAATACAATAAAAAAATAGGGACAGAAAACAGCAAAACATTTAGCCAAAGATAAATCTTTTTTTTATTGTTGCATTAGTGATTTTTTTTTTTTCAGGTTCTGCTCCTGACTTTTTCACAGTCAGGAGCAGAACCTGATATTTATGTGTGTGTTGAGATTCTGCATGTGCATTGGTGCATTTCTTTGCATGCACAGGCATCTGTTTAAGATCAGAATCAGATCAGAATTGCCTTTATTGTCATTGCACAGAGTAACAAGTACTAGGACAACGAAATTAGCCATCAACCCGTCCGAACATATACATAACATACATACAATATGACAAAGGGGTTACAGGACAGGGAAACAGGATGAAAGAAAAGAAATACAACATAACATGAGGAGAGGGGAGGAGAAAAAAAAAAGAAAACCTCGCCAAGAGACAATAGCAATGCAAATTAACCTCTGAAACCTCCCCAAAAATACCCAGTTTATCAAAGAAAGAAACTGTAAAACAGTCATTATATTCCCAATCAGAATTTTATGACAGTCCTTAAACAGATCATTGGTCTCAAAAGTTTCAGTTAGAAAAAGTAGCCAAACCAAAGCTTAAAATTGTGATATTTCTGTCAAAATCACTTCACTCTACTTCTCATTTAAAACGTCACCAAAAGTAAATCGTTTGGAACTAGATCCTGTTGAAAACATTAAACTCTGTGAGCCTCAGCAAGACAGTGAAGCCAAGATTGATTTTGCTTAGACAAAATCAGACAGAACTGCAGGCTGTTCACACAGAGCAGAGAGGAGAGGACAGAAGAGGAAAGGTTGCAAGTAGAGGTTATAAAAATGCAAATGGGTCAATATGTATAGCATGTGGAAACCCATTTTCCTTCCAATTTTCATGACACTTTTGGGCACTTGGAAAAGTGTTGTATATTTAAATTCTATTTTATTACTATTATTATTTTAAATGTTTGTGTTTTTTATTTTTTTAGGATTCAGGTCATTTATGTCATTATAAATGTTTCATACTGCACAAAAGATATTTTATATGTTGCAGTTAAATTCAAGCCACAGTGAGAAAAATGTAAAAAAAAGAGCAAAAAACGCCCTGAAACGGCTTCAGAGGGTTAAGTTCTTTGACTGTGGGGCAAAAGAGTTCGACTAATGTGCAAATTGATTTAGCTCACAAAATACAGATGAACTTGAACAGAAAACAAGTCATAGGAGGTGAAGTATTCTGGCATTTTTGAGCTGGAAATCATTGGCCTACTGCAAAGCATGTAAAACACACACTTTGATATGTTACAAATAATGTAGGAGCCAATATTATGTTGAAGAAAGTTGAGATTTTTATTGTAGATTACAGCGTGTTTTATATTGGTTTTGGTTGTGTTTATTGCATAGCTGTCAAATTTACCACAGCACCTGAAGTAGGCGCTGCTCATGCGCATTGCATTATTCTGATGGACTTACTAAAAGGTAAAAACGTGGATTAGCAGAGTGCTAAGAGGTACAGGGAAAAAAGTTTTTTTGACCGCCACTTTCAGATGTTACCGTTACTTCCAGATGTCGCGGACCGTTGTAAACAAAAAGTAAAAAAAGAGAAGCTTGGAATGATGTGTGTATTAATGGAAATACCTGGATTCAGCAACGAGAAATAAAACAATGAAACTACGACCTCACTCCGGTGGTTTGTGAGTAGTTAAGGAACACAAAACAGTAATAGCCAGCTGTACCAGCCAACTGCTAATAAATCGAGTGGCTTTAGAATTAAGATCTAGGTTTGCCACTACAAATAATAATGCCATTTTTATTCTTATATGGCACAGTTTCAATACTTAGCAGACGTATAACTCCATAATATGTAAATTATTTAAAATATAGGATTACTAAAAATGGCAACCTCCCTCCAAAGTGAGAGCTGAGGCATGAAACAAAAGAAAATCCACACACTTTTAAGCTCTACTCATCTCCAGCTCTTTCCCCCTTCAGACCTGATGTCACAAGTAATCTGTGTGACGTATTGTAAATCTGAGAAACTCCTGAGATCCCGGTCCCTGTGTGAATGATGCATTGACAGAAAAAGAAGGTGTTTATCTTCTGCAAAACATGTAAATAAAGCATTGCCAACAGTGATTGCTGTTCATGTCTGGGCTCAGAGAAAGGAAGTGAGACAGACAGGCAGGCCGTGTAAATGTAATGAAGGAAGATAATAATTCTTTTCTCTGTCAGCTGCTCTCTGCCATTAGCATTTACTGCCAGCCCCTGCCACTCACTGCTTGGCGGCGCCCATGCACTCTGCCACACTGATAAGAATCACAATCACCAGCCATTCCACACGCATATATTACAATGGCAGGCGCCCTGATACCTCGCACCTAGCAAAACACTATTAGCATGCCAGTGGTATCTCTCCAATTCAGAGATTCAAAGGGATCGGCTGGGGAGAAAAGCACGGATGGGACATGGCAGTTTGAGTCCATGCATTTTGCCTGATAATATTCTGGTGTCTGTATCTTAAAGACACACAGGCGCAAACGCACAGGGTGAACCTTTTCACATATGTTTTTCATGCATAGGCACACACACACATACAGTATGAGGGATAAAGGAGAACAAGGAGTAGACAGGGTTGCATAATGTCAAGAGCAAAGATGACTCCCTCCTTCAAAAAACTACAACTCTATCTATATGTTAATGGTGGGAGGGAAAAGATCCAGATCCTGTGTGGTGCATCAAGCAATTAAATCGAGACCTGTCTGATATATCTTCATGGAGCTGCCCACAGACGTCCCAGGATGGACAGGCAGCACAGCACAGCGTTGCAGGTGCATCTGATCATCTCCACCTCAATGCGTGTGAAATAATGTTTCCCCCACCATACCAACTACTAATTAGGATCTAATTATCCAGGCTAGTGTAAACAATCGCGGCAGATGGCATAGCGCGCAGTATTAACTCTAATGACCCGGGGCCCTGTGGAATTCACATTTCAGCGCGTTTGTTTATTTTCCTCCATTAGTCTTTGCCCTACTTTCTAAATTCACTTAGGCCTATTTCCAACCTTCTCATGCCTTGAGAAAAGCTGCCCGCCTCCTATTCCCGATGCAGCTCTCGTTGTTTTTTTTTATTTGCTATTTCTTCCACTTACTGTCGTTTATCTGTTTTGTGTTGCTTTCTCTTGTTTTGTTGTTTTTTTTTTTTTTTCAAACAATGTCAATTAGCTCTCACAAAGATCAAGTGAAAATTTGTACCTATTTTCTCCCCCACCCGCTACCATCTCCTTCTCCCTAGTGGAAAGACAAAAGAGGAAAGTCGGAGTGAGATGTGTGTGTGATCTGGCGCACAAAAACCTTACTTCTTCCAAATCGTAGAAGCCGTCTGCCTCACCTGGGAAATAATACTGTGATGTCAGTCACATACGCACTACGACGGGTGGGAAGTCTGGATCACATCCCATTGTGTTCTACCCACAAGAGCTCTCCAAAACCTCACTTCTTTAAGAAAAAACAATTTCATATATCTTGTCCTTAGAAAGAAAGAAATTGCCACAGTGTCTGGCTTACATTCCTAAGTTGATACATTGATCTGTTGGCTCCTAGAATATGTTCACAGCTCGCTGCTACAAGACATAAATCTTATTTGAGTGCCACAAAGTCAGACAAGAATCCCTGCTTTGTCTTTTTACAAAGCTAGAACCATCCCCCTGGTGATTAAAGACATAACTTTCCTACATACAGCTACAGTTGTTCGTTTGTGGTTTCCCCACTGTTCATCGGACAAGGCTGAGCTGACTAGAGACTTGATGCTGCAGAGGGCGTGTAATGGTGGCTGTGGGTGTGTGAGGTCTCATTAATTGACGCCGGGCCTTGTGCCTGTGCTCCTCTGCGTGCCGTGTTCTCTGCCAGGAGCTGGACTTGCTAATTAGGCTCCTGGATATCACAGACACGTCCCTCGGTACGCTATACAATATACTGCTAGTGACTCAGAAAAGTGCTAAAGAGATGGAGAGAGCAGGGGGCGAGAGGATGGAAGGAAGATGGAGGATGCAGATAGACGAGGGAAAGATGGAGATCAACGGGGAGCTCGGAATGAAGGGACGTGGAGAGAAAGTGTGAGAGATGACAACTGATGAGAGGGCAGGGAGAGAGAGAGTATGAAAACTACTGTATTGGGAGAGATCAAGGCCACCAAGAAAGAGAAACTGCCACAACACACAGGCAGGAAACTGATATTGTGGCAAGGAAAAGACTTAAGATGGAAAGAGGGGGAAAAAAAGAGGGAATCAAAAAGAAAAAGATAGTTTGAGACAGTCAGAGCATAGCAGAGAGGTAGAGGGAGGCACTCGGAGGAGCAGCGAGGCAAACAGGGAAGAATTCCAAACAGAAAGTGTGTGTGTGTGTGTGTGTGAGAGTATGTGTGACTGCGAATTTGTCTGTGCTGCCCGCTGGAGTGTGTGTCCAGATAATTCAATCTGCTGCCCATTGACTGGCCTCCCGCTCCGTCTTCGCTCCTAATTAAATCTCCATTTGTTGGCTGGATGCTGGTGCCTCTAATTGTGATGCTGTAGCATCAGATAGACACACCTAGACACACACGCACACACATGAGCCCCGCAGCAAGTGGGATCCCAGACACGTCACCGCGGTACATTACACCTCAATTAATCACATCAATTACACATCAATTAACCCGTGGCGATCTGCTAAACACAGCTGGGATGCAGGCGCTATTTCATCTGCGGCGACCCGAGGACTTTTTCTGCAACATCAAAGCAGGCGCATCATCAAAAAGAAAAACATTGGAGACAGCTTAACTTGAAAATCCATACTCCTACTTCACCTCTTTCCTCTGAGCAGTGAGCATGACTGCATGAGCTCTTAAAAGCATGCCACTTGGGCCATGAAACCTATATTGCCACAACAATGAAACAAAGGAGATCTTAGGTTGTGTGTAGACCCACTGAATGGTGAACAAACATTTTCTAGGGGCTATAAATTCGAAAAGGGGGTTGGGAGAATCAAGCTATGATGGACTGGCACTCACATGCAGCATGCAGATGCTGATCCATGGGCCATTTCTCTAAATGAATGTAGGGTTAGATGGAGGCTCTCCATCTCCCCTCCCTGTCTTTCAGGCCTGGCCGGCTTGTTTGGCTTCAGCTGTAATGGGTCGCTTCACCTTGCTGCCTAACATTGGAGGACACCCTCCTCTCTCTTTTCATTTCTTCCCCCTCTCAGTCCCTCACCTCACCCTGCCTCTACATCACTTCTCCATCTCTCTCCTTTATCATTAAGGCCCTGCATTTCTCTCACCATCTGTTTCGCCGTCACTCTCTCTTCCTCCACTCTGTCTTTTCTTGTTCGCTCTCTTTCTTAATCCCTCCCTCCGTGTCCGCCTGTTTTCTGACTCACCTAAGTGATGGAGTGTAAATCGGTGGGGTGCCTGTTGTCACGGTGACAGCAGCTGGTGACAGAGTGACAGATCAGTCTGACCTTCAGGATGGGGGGGAGGGGGTGGGTAAGGTGTGATTATTTGTGTGAGTGTTTGTGTGTTTATGTGTTTATGTGTTTGTTAAAAGAGCTACATGTCCCAGCCCAAACATACTCATCTGGACTTGTAAAGCAACAAATCACCAAAGTGTGTGCGTCGGGTGCTTTTTGTGCATGTGTGTATCTGTAAGGGAGATGTTTCATCAGCATTTAAGATGCTTTTAACCCCCCCTCCACCAACCACACAACCCACACCCTTTCACCAACCCATTACTAGGCCAAGGTCACTGCCATGACTGTTGCATAACCCCCATCAGAGAGGCTAACCATGACCCATCTCGCATGTTAAAGTCCAATTGGAGAGGCTAAATGACGGCTCTAAATTTTCCTGGATGACATGATGCACCATGAGGTGGACTGGAGGTGGTCGATGGAGCAGGGAAGTTATGTGCATATGTATGTGTGTCTGGGAAGAGAACGAGAGGTGAAGAGAAAGAGATTGCAAGGTGGAGGGAGTGGGGAAATAACAAGACAGTAGCCCTCCAAATGTTTTAACATGCAGGGGTTCCACTTTATCGCTGCATCTCAGTGATACAGTTGTGCCGAGTGCCAGCTAGGATGTGGTTACATAGGCTCAAACACAGGTGCCTGAGGATTAAACAGAGGGCAGAAAGAGCTCCCTGCTGCTGGAGTGGAGCAGAGGTAAGGAGGTGAGGCGCAAAATAAGCAAGAGAAAGAACACAAGACAAAAGCTGAATGTGAACACCGCCTGTGTGATTGCATGCCAGCATGGCGCAATGGGGAGCACAATGGGCCTTGGTTTATAAAGCTGCCCCAGTGCCTGTGGTCTTTGTCTCACAGCCATTAAAATTCTGTGTATGCAGCAGGGGACCCGGCTGGAGCAATGCCACCATTCAACCTCAGCTGTCAGGTTAGAATAAGGTGTTTTCATATCATTGGTGAATGGGCTGTGGCGGCACAGCTTGACTGTCGGGGGCAGCTGCTCTGCACAGCAGCCGCATTAAAGCCCTCCTGGTCCTCCCAAGCCAGTTTCTGGTCTTTCCTAGATCTGCCGACCCGTTTCGGTTGGCTTTTATCTGCGCTCATAGTGCTGCAGGAATGCCTGGTCCAGAAGGACTGCCCTCCAGCTTTCCATCTGGATTGGAAGCCTGCAGCAGGCACTGCCATGCACCTGCCATAGCCGTCGCCGTGCCTCCGTCCATCACTGGAATAGAGGAGGCGACAGTTTTTCATGGCTAATGCTCTTCCTTTTGTCCATCCCTTCACCCCTGTCGCTTCCAGGAACGATGGTGCTTTACCTTGACACAGAGCAGCTGGTAATGGACTAATATCCTCCTATTATTAAGTTGATTCTATAATCCTCTATTTGTACATTTCAGTGTTTGTGTCTATAAACATTTACTACCCTTCTGAGACCTGGGAATTCATATTTGTCCTCTTTGGGGGGCGCGTGACACTGAGGCTTGTGATATTGTGACTAAATATCACATCAATTTTGGATATTGTAATATGGCATGAGAAAAAAAATATTGTTACATCTTCCTTGCATCTCTATTATTTAAACTAAATGGAAAAAAAATATTAAACATTTTTTCTTCTGGGTCCCAGAAGGCTATATATTTGTCATGTACAGCACACCTCTGTTCCGTGAAGTCACAGTGCTATAAAATCAGATGACACCTGAGACGAATTATGGATCAACTCAGCAATGATGATACCACAGTGAAGGCAAACACATCCACCTGGCACATTAGCAGCATAGTCATGTCCAGTGAGCCATCTCTACTGTACACACTTATATATTAACAGAGCTTTGTATGACTGCATGTTCACATCTACATGAGCACAAAATAGACACAGATGTTCCCATGCACACGTAACAGATAAAGGATAAAGGATAAAGGATGAATAAAAAAGGAAAAAGACGGACACATGTTTCCAGTATGTATATGCAGTGGCTGATACACACACACACACACACACACACACACACACACAAACAGACAACAGAAGAAATAGAAAAATCCCACTTAAAACACATGCAGTGTCCACCACAGGCACAGACAGTGCTATTTGACCTCAGTGGTTCACTGCAAAGATCAAAAGCACAATGATGAAGAGGAAGAGGAGAATGAGGGTCAGACAAGAGGTTCTCTGTCGGAAACTCATTAGATCCCCGAGCCCAGTGTGCAGAGGAATTGGTCCTATCTTCCTGGAGCAGTGAGAACTGTTAGCGGTCAGCGGTCATTTAAGTTCTCGCAGAGTCTCAAAAAGAAGATCACTTTAGTTATGTGTTACATGGGGAGCAATCTGTTCCTGTCTTTTCAATTCTGCACTTAAACAGTGACTTTTCTCTCTCTCTCTCTCTCTCTGGCTTTGTTCCTGAAAATACATACTTTTGGCAGTGCCACCGATGGCCACTGTTCAAAAATTCATAATCAGACCCAAGGATGGATTACTGAAAAGGCCTACCAGGCCTCCACCAGAAAAATTCCACTTAAAGAAACTCATACCGACCATAAAGAAATGCAACCAATAGCGAAAAACAACCAAAAAAGACACGTACCTTTCTAAAAAAAGACAAGAAATTTCATTAAATGACGACAAAGAGACACAAAATTACCAAAAAAACACACAAAAAGAACACAAAGAAATACAAAATGACAAAAATGTACAAAAGCAGTAAAAGAAACGCAAAATTACCTAAAAACTATTTTTAAAAATCAAAACGGCTACCAAAAACACAAAATGACAAAGACGTGACCAAAAATATTTTACAAAATCAATAAAAAGAAATGCAAAATGACCAAAAAATAATCCACAATATCTATAAAGTGACACAAACAACCAAAAACAACACAAGAGATCACAAAAAACAAAGAAGCTACAAAGACATAGAAAAATGACCCAAAAATAACAAGATTCTGTTCTACCACACACAAAATGACACAAAGGTGGCACAAAACCACAAAAAGATGCATAATGATTACACATAAATGCAAATCAAAAACAACAAAAAAAGGTTAAACCACCACAAAGTGTCTCGTCTTAATAGTTGGTGAGGCCTGCTGCATGTCTGTGCTCAGGGTTCCATCTTGTCATTACCTGCATTATGATGAGAGCTCAACTGAATGGGGCATTTAAGGCAAAGACGAAAGTGAACACATGAATAGCACTAAAATAGGAAAACACAGCGGTGATTACTGTGCATCAATTTCCCCGCTCCACAATTTCACATCAGTAACTTGGTATTACGCATATTCCTTGCCTCAGACGATCAGTGTGTGAGTCTGGGTTTGCCATGTGAAGGTCTCTAATGGTGGCTTGTTGATGGAGCCGCATTGCTAAGTGCATGTAGCCACCAGCTACCCTGAACCAGCTGGAAGTGGTTAGGTGATGCCTGTGTGCATTTGTTCAAGCATAAATTAATGTTTTGGGATTGTGTGTGTGTGTGTGTGTGTGTGTGTGTGTGTGTGTGTGTCTGTCTAGTACGAATGCATTTACTAGTGGATGGGATTACAGCAAAGCCACCACTCCAGCAGCTAGTGCGAGGGTAAAAAAATAGGGATGGCTCCTACATTTGGGCTCAGACAGGGATCAGTTTCAAGGGCCTGTTCGATTTGACCGTGTTTGTTTTGGAGAAGTTAAAGCAAGGATGGTAGAAAGGACAGATTAGCCAGGTAGTGGAGTATTGCTGTTACCAAATGGGGAAAATGTAAGGACTGGTTTTGGAAACAGAAAGCTGCGTCGAGGTGGCTGTTGTTTGTTTTCCTCCTTTTATGAGTGGTGTCTTTGAGGGTAATAGAAAGGGGAGTAAGCTGCAGCTTTCACAGGGGTATTGTGTGTGCCGGTGTGTATGTGTGTGTCCTGTTATCTGCGTTACAGCGTGCGCATGGCTGCCTGTGTGAAACACACAGGTGCACAGTCATTCTTTTATTTACAGTTTCAATCACGTTCAATTTTCTGTATCCCCTTCCTGCGCTCGGAGAGGCTGCCCTCACATTCACCCAGTTCCACCACACCATCCCCTGCATTCGCTACCATAAATCTTGGCCGTGAACCTCCGTGTAGATGTGTAAAGAGAAAGAGGCTCCAGCAATCTGCCATGAGAGTGAGTCAGCCAGTGTGGTAGACCTAGAACCAGGCGTGCTCCAGGCCTTGGCGGCTTACTGCAACTATTAATACAGACTTTAATTAGCTCGCCACAAACACTGGCACAATCGGCTCAGTGTCGCCCGTGGCTGGCGAGGCAGACAGATCAATAGGTCTGATCATGCCTTTTTCATCAGCTCAAATGAAAGCACTTTGTCTCCAAGCTCAGCCCTGGACCTTGCGTATCACCTTAAAGGCTTTCTGTGGCTGCACTGGCTGTGTGCAGTGTTGCGGATGGGGCCTGTATAATCTGGCTGCATTAGGGAACTATAAAGATAAATGAAGGGAGGCACAGAGCATAACTCATCCTGTCAGAGAAAGGGGTTTAAGGCTGGGAAACTTTGTGTTTTCTAAAGCAGCCCCTACCACCCCCACCCCCTATGGCTTCCTAGTTTCGCACTCTCTCTTCCTCCTACTCGCTTCATTTTTTTTTGTGTACAATCTCTGCTGTATTTTTCTCCATCTGCTTTCTGTCTATTCCCCCTTCCCTCCTCACTCCATCTCCCTCTCCCTCCCCGTCTCTTGCCCCATCTTCTTTTACTGATCTAGAGGTATGGGAAGAGTTCATTTACACTTTCTCTGCTGCACAAATTGCTCTTCTACCTCTTTGCCAGCGCATTTCAGTTTGAAATAAAAGAGTAAGCTGCTTTTGCAGTAACAACTTATTTCATGTGCTTTTTGGCAGGCTTTCCCGTTGACCTTCAAGTTCCCAATCAGTGCAGAAGAAAAATGGAAATAGCTTGTTCTGAGTCCTCATTTCCTGTGAATTGCTGAAATTGTGTTGTGTGTCTGCTCACACGGGTTACTGAATCACCGAATCACTGCCTTTTTTTATCAGCCACCCCCTCTGACTGCCTCACTTTCTTTCTTCCCCTGACTTTCCCTGTGTCTCTTCATATGACTCTCTGACTTTGGGAGTAATAGAAGACATATTTAAAATACAAAATATGAGAAATGATAACTGTATTCCATTATAGTTTAATTCGGTGGTATTCTGAATTTAACTATTTAACCACTTTAACCACTGCCTTTAAAAATAGATCATGTGAAGGTATTACTTTATTTCGTTCATCAGTGTTTTCAGTTTGCATTTGAGTTTGAATTTTTATTGAAATTGCGATATGGACTAGTGCATTATCCAACTTGAAGAAAGTGCAATATTTGTTAAAGCAACTGGTTACGAAACAGTCCAATTTTAATCCAAACGCCTCTATATGACCTACATATGCCAACAAGACCATCAGCTCCGACGGGAGTGCTGTGCGGCCGGCAGCAGTGGCCTCTTCCCCCGGCCAGCTGCTCCATACACTTCCTGGGAGGCAGCAACGAGAACGTGCTGCTAGAGGCCCTCACTGTTCTATTTGGGCTGCAGGAGTGAAGGGAGGCATGGAAGAACCAGAACCAGGTCTAACGAGGCAGATTGTCAGACCCTGCTGCAGTAAAATGAGTGATTTTCTAACAGCAGTCTGGCGCTCGTGGAAACACTCACTTTTGTCCTCAGGCACTGCTAAACTCAACACAAAATGATCGTTCCTTTTCGCATGCTTTAAAGGCAAAATATGTCAGAATCCCATTTTGAATGAAGTATTGTGGTGCAGGAAGATGTTCCGAACTAAAAATTATATTCGAAGACTTGGGGGGGGGGGGGGGGGGGGGGGGATCTTTGGTACAGATCCTCACAAAACAAATCACACCATGATCTTTTATTTTTTCAATTAAATTGAGAATAATGATGCAAAAATACTAATTCTCTCCAATAGCGTGAATCATATTGCAATTGCAATATTAGTTGAAATAATCACAATTTAATCGTTTTTCCAAATTGATAAGTCCTAAAAGGGTGCGTGTGCAACAGAGGAGACCATTTTTATTTTTGAAGCAGAATTGAATCGGTGCAGATACACAAATAATGTTTTCCTTTTGGAAATGTCCTTGATGGAGATCTGCACTATGCTGGTGCCTTTCTAGTTTGAAGTTACTGTAAATACATATGAGTCACGAATTACACATGAACATATTTTTTTTTGGTAGGTACAAAAGTGTGTGTGTGTGTGTGTGTGTGTCGCATGACAACAGCAGAAACAACACTATCTGTAATGTGTGTATGTGGGGGAGGGAGGGGTGGGTTTTGTCATTTTTATTGTTTTTATTCTTATTTTTTGTAAAGCACTTTGTGTTGCATTTTTATGTATGAAAAGTGCTATATAAATAAAGTTTGATTTGATAATGTGTTTTAGCATTGGGATATGAGACCAAGATTTAGTGTATGTTACTTCATTGGAGTAATCTAATGGAATTTTATAGGGCAGTGTATTCAGTAATCTGTTGTGAAATCCACCTGATAAGTAACCCTCTCAACACTGAACTTTTTCCTCTTCTTTTCTTCTCCTTCTTTTTCCAGTAGATGATGTCCCACCTTATTTTAAGATGGAGCCCCCTCAGACCCAGGTTCACCTGGAGGGGAACCGCCTGGTCCTCACCTGCATGGCAGAGGGCAGCTGGCCGCTGGAATTTAAATGGATCTACAATGGCAGCGAACTCACACGTTTCTCCTTGGAATACAGGTGAGGAACACAACCTTGCCTGCCTGAGCTGATTCTATTATCATTTTTTTCATTCATCAACTATAATTAGCTTACTACATGAGGACATTTTAGCGGCATTTAATTGTAACTAATAGCTCATAGCTCATTTTTATTCATATTCGAGACTCATTTCTATGGATTTATTCAGGACTGATTTGGCTGCATGTCTCCCCTGAGACATAACATATTGTGCTCAGGGGATTGTCAGATTTATTCCGATTTGTATCTCACACTGTATTCAACACACACAGAGATGGTGCGAGCAGATAACTGTTCTTTTCTATTTTGCTGTTTGCTATGAAACTATCATTGCCGCAACTAAATCTTACAATGCATATTTTTCATCAGATTGTGCAGTGTGGGTGGGCTACTTTGCTCCGTCAGCAGTAAGATGCTGATTCACTGACCGCGGAGTTGTTCTGGGGACTTTTTTATTACACATACTTCAGCTTCTAAACACATCGCTGAAGAATTTTCTACTAACAGTGCCGAGTGTGGCAGCAGAAAGCTTTAGCCTGTCCTAACAAGGCATCTCAGTGTGCATGCGGGGGTGCCCATTTGTCCATGCACTGTATGGCTTGTGTGCCAGTGTGCCTGCATGTGTGTTCACAAGCCACAGTTGGAGTCCACTGTGAAAGTCAGTTTCTATCTAATTCTAGCCCTGGTTTTCTTCACTCTACTCACTGTCTGTCTAGTCCCCTAGACATGGACATACTCTCTCAGGTGGCATTGTCTGATTGCTATCACTGTCTACCCCCAGACACCACCCCACACACACACACACACACACACACACACACACACACACACACACACACGCACTCACTTTCCCATCCTGTATGTCTGACTCCCTCTCCACATCCCCTCTCCCCGCTTCTCCCACTCGTCTTCTTCTTCTTCTTCCCTCTTCTTTCCTCAGTATTTGGCTGTGCTCTCACGTGGCTTAGTCTCTGGGTCTGCTTTGCAGGCCAGCCCTCTGCTTGTTATTCTTCACCAGCCCTGATCAAAGAGGAGAACTGGAATCCATTTAATCAGACCCCCCCTCACCCACCCACCCCCAACCCCTATCCAGAATTGCAGCGCAGGGGGAACATGGCAGGGGCGGACTTCACACTCCTAACTGCCTGTAGCAAACCAATTAAAATAGACTCAGCTCTGGGGTTATCTACCTAGCATTTCACACACACCATTTAACATGAATGCACATCACGGGAGAGAAGGAGTTATGGCTGTGCAGGTCTAACAGGTGAGAGGTGCTCATATTATTTGATTCAACTGACTCGAAATACAGGATAACAATGGAGCTTTGTGAGTCCTGCTTGTCAGAAATTCTCTTTGTTGTTTGGTCCACAGCTGGCCTTAAGAATAGATTGTATAAAAGAAGTTCATGGAGCCCTCCCGTTTGACATTTTGGCTGTCCCCATCTTGGTTTTTTTGGAACCAGCACATGCACAGATCAGATTTGGCAGCTGGTGTAGGTAGCCTACCAGATGTGCTCACCGTGCCAGATCTCCTAGTCCTGTGATTAACATATTAGGACTGGGCTGCCTGTTGGAAAGTGTGTCTGCATTGTCCTGCTATACTGTTATGTTAAACATTCCTACTTAAGATCACATTTTTCCTTCTTTAGTTTAACTTTGGATTGAGTGCGTCAACCAATCAATCAGAGGCTGTGTTCCTGACTTATTGATTAACCAGAGACTGTTTCTGACTGTTGAGCAGCTCAGACAAGTTTGGGTATAAGGCTCACAAAACACATTTTAGTAACATCTTGCACTTCTGCAGACAAAAAAACCCAACAGTTTTCTATAATTCATGACTATTCGAAAATCATGCTCATACCTACTTAAGCTAACATTCTTCCATCTTTACTTTTGCCTTGGGTTGCATCCGTCAACCAATCAATCAGAGGCTCCGTTTCTGACTGTATAGCAGCTCGTACAAGTATGTTTGGCTGTAGGGTTCAAGAAAGACATCTCAGCAGCACCTCCCCATTCTCACAGCACTGTATTGCCCTCCTGCAAACAAGAAAACTATTCTAAATGGTAAATGGAGTCACATATTTACTTATATAGTGCTTTTATCCAAAGTGCTTTACACTACACACTACGCTCATTCACCCATTCACACACACATTCATACTGGTGGCCGAGGCTATCCTACAACGGTGCCACCTGCCACCTTTGGAAATTCAGTCACAGACTGATGAATGCAGCATCAGGAGCAATTTGGGGTTCAGTATCTTGCTCAGGGATACTTTATCATGTAGGCTGCCATGATCCGTGTTTTCTTTAGGGGGAAGAGTGGCCGCCGGGAAAGTCTCCGGCCACACCCTCTCAAAAGTCCGCTCACTCTGCGTGTCTCCATTACAAATTAGCCCCTAGAGGGATTTACGAGATCGTCCCGTAATGGCTTAGCGATAGTTTCGACCATGATTCGTGATAACATACGCGACAGATTAAACACGGGGGGCACAACTGTGGCCGCCGTCCCAGACTGTGCACAACGTCCACTGCTGACCATAAACAAAGCAGCATGGCTTATTATGGACAACGTCATCGCTGATCATAAACATTGTGATCGTGAATTAACCGGCATCGCTAACTGTGCACAGAGTGTCCGGTGCTTGTAAACAAACAGAGATCGCTAAGTGCTACTATACTGTACTGCTACAGAGCTAACTGTTAGCCTATTAGCAATTTGAAGCCTGGATACTAAGGGGTTTACATCCCGTCCGGCTCTGTGACTGCAGCTGGGAGGCCGGTGGCTCATTAAGAAGAGCCGCTGGCCCCCACTGCTCGTTAAGAAGAGTAAGAACGAATCTTCAAAAGTCCCCAATAACACCAGAAAAAGTGGCTGGATTTGTCGCCTGTCGCTTTTTAAAAAAAAATAGTCGTCAAGGGGGTCTGAAAAGTCGCTAAATATAGCAACAAAGTTGCTCAGTTGGCAACACTGCTTCGCCGGCTTTTACAAATGGCGCGTGTTGTTGTGGCGTCGAGTACTAGGTCACATCCTGCTTAGCGTTCCATCCAATCAGCAACCAGGATTTTTTCAGGGGAGAAAAACCGCCCTGCTCTTCGACAAGACCAAAAAAGTCCCGTCAAAAGACCGCTCAGGACAGCTCATATTCAAATTAGGGGCATTTCGGCGAGTGAGACCCGCCTTATTCCGGGTATTGGACTGTAGTAGAAACACCCTTATTAAGGACCGAACCACCGACCTTCCGGTCAGTGGGTGGCCGCTTTACTGTACTATAAATTCATGACTGTTCAAAAATCATGTCCCATCCCTACTTAAGATTACATTCTTCACATTTCTTTAGTTTCCCATCCATTGGCCATCTGTACATCAGCACTAAATCACACTTCAAGGTTGCTCTGTTATATTTCTTAATCTGAACATCTTTGTTTCATGGCTAAGTGGAATGCCATTTAAGCCGTGTTTCAGGGGCTCAATGGAACATCTCGATTAATGTAGCATCTTGAGTGTGGGGGATAAAAGCGCCAAGATGACAAATGTCGCTGTCTGTCATGCTGATGATGACTAATGGCACTTTGTGTTCTGTGTGCCCATTAGGTACCTGATCCCCTCGCTGGACCGACAGCATGCTGGCCACTACCGCTGCATTGTGAGAAATCGAGTGGGTGCTATAATGCAGTGCAGCACTGAAGTTCAGGTTGCCTGTAAGTGCGGGTTTCTTTCCATACATCTGACAGTAAGGGGAGGACGCTGTTTTTGTGAAAAGGCTTGTCAGCCACAGTATGTGGATGAGTCACTCTGAGTAAAGGAGCTTAGCATTTGAAAAAGGTACATAATGTGGTAATAATGACAATTCTTCTTTTTCACTTGCCGGCATGCATTTCCAAGAATTTCCCTATTTCCCTAAGAATTAACCCTCTAGTATTAATTTTCTTTTTTTTGCCCACTCTCTTTGTCTCCCCTTCTTATATTCTTCTCTCTTATGCCTGCTAGATATGGGTGGTTTTGTGGAGGGTGAAAGGTCTCAAACAGTATCCCAGGGTGAGGGTGCTCTCGTCCATGCACCGCGGATACACAGCTTCCCCAAGCCACAGATCACCTGGTTCAGAGATGGACGCAAGATTCCCTCCAGCAGCCGCATGTAAGTCTACCTGGGGTTTGTTTGGCTTCAGTGTGTGTGATTCCTGTGTGTGTGTGTTCCTGCGTGTGTCTGAACACTCGTATGAGTTTCTGGCGAGTGCTGAGTTGCTGAAGCAGAATATCTCTCACTTCAGAGAACTCTGAGAAGTTCAATACTGCTCACAGATTTTCTCCAGTCCCCCCCACACACACACCACGAGCGAAGTTGAGCAGAGTAGTTGATGAACGAATGTTAGCGCGGGCCTTGTGTTCATCATTGAATCACCTCTCAATGATAAAGCGGGTTATTATATCGCCCCTATTGACTTTGCAGGCGGAATGATTGAAGGGTAGAGATAGAGCAGGCAGCAGGGGAACCAATTAGACAAAATTGGACAAAAGGCCTCAATTGATGATACATTTGACTGACAGCTCTCACCCTTGGGTAGATTTGTGTGTGGGAGGGTGCATGTGTGCATATGTGCTAGTGGTAAGAATCTGTGTTAGGCTGAATGTGCACCGTGGGAGTTCTGCGGGTGACTATATATCTTTATGGCCTATGCTCTGAGCTTGAGTGCGTGTGTGTGCGGTAGCTTTTCAGATTCATCCCTGTTCAGATATGCAATTTTCCTGAAGAGCTGCTGTGAAGGTAATCACCTGAGATTAATTTTGCCATCCAGACAAATAGAGGTAGGCAGTCCACAACTCCTCAGAAACCACCTCCTCATGTATTATTCAGCTGCATTCTCTACCATGTCAAAGCTGACATGAAGACTTTTACCCTGAGTTGCATGCTCTCACTTCAATAACAGATTGGTGAGTGTGCCTGCTTGCAGAGTAAAAAAAACAAAAATGCAGCCTTAGCACAGAGGCAAATTGTAAGAAAAATCTCAACCCCTTCCATTAATGTTTTGCCCCATTCCAGAGCTGGTTTCTATGCAGCTGACTCTTATCAAAAGTGAGGCGGTAAAGCTTTGCTCTGTGACAATGAGAGCCACTGACAGGACACTCTGCATTTACCGCTTGTTTGCTCGCTTTGTGTCAGGCCACATTGATATTCACAGCCGTGTGTGTATGTTGGTGGTTGTGTGTTTGTGTAAGTGTCTGTTGACTCGGTGAGAGCCGCAGCTCCTAATTGTCCAGGAGTGTGTCTGTTTATCCTGCACCGATCGGGCAGATGCTGGCAGATACGAAGAGTCTAATCTGGCCGTGTGCTTAACGTCAGCTCTCATTTAATGGGCCCCTCTCAAACATTTGAGCCCATCAGCCTAACCAACATTCAGACATTCTCGAGTCACAGCAATGATTTAAAAGAATAGCTAGGTATGTCTCACACCCATTGCTAATGTGTAGTTTTTCCAATTACCCATAAATTTTCTTGCATTCTGCACAGCACAGCATAATTACTGTAAATGCAAATAATGTGGGACTAACCAAAATCCATCTAAAGCCCAAAAGACACAGCTCATTCAAGCTAACACAATTCCAAATCAAACATCATTTTGAGTGTACAGTATTTAAAGGGATATAGTTGTATTTATTGCTAAATTAGGGACTTTATGTGTTATTCATCCTTTTCCACTGGGGCAGGCTGCACAAAGATTGGCTTACATCTTAGAAATATACTTCAAATATGTCGACATCTAAGTTCATCAGCTGCTCAAAGCTGTTGTAGGACCAATTAATTTTTCTGTATTTATTAAGTATATCACAAGACCAGCTTCACTTATCTTAACCCCGTGGGTTCATACAGCGATTGAAATGACAATTTCTTTGTATTAAGTGCTGCAGATAGTATATAATAACGAGAGACATTCTGAACTGTTCATTTAAGACACTGCAGTACCTCCTAGATGGAAGTGCTCATAAAAATTGTTTTTGTGTGCTTCTTTTCAGACATAATTTATGAGGAAGTGTGTGTATGTATTTGTGTGTCAGTTTACCCTCAGGATTTATTGACTGTGAGAAACAACTACTCGCTAGTTTAATGATATGAGTGTGTCTGTGTGCTTGTTAATGTGTGTGCGTGTGAGAAGTTTGGCATGTGTTTGGGGACAAATTTTGTAACGCATACGAGATGACTGGGGATGTCTGATTAATTGGAAGCCAAATTTGTGACCCCAATTTGATTCGACTACATTCAACGCTACCTACAGCTGATTGGGCTGTTATTAGGTTATATTTAAGGTTAAGTGAACATCGTGGGAATGACTGTAAGGTTTTGCAGTATCCTTAAAAGGGAACATTACCTAAATTAAGATTTGCAGTATGTTATTTACACAGAACAAAACAGTTGAATCAATATTTGTGAAAATTAGCTTCTCTCTTTCAAAGCCAGAAACCAGAGCAATAACTCGTTTTGATGTCATCAATATGCAGTTTGGAGCTGCTCCATAGACAATGAATGGGATACTGATCTTTGTGAATCCACAGAATGTCTGTCTGTTTTCTTTTTTCTACCCAAATGAGCTTTATTCTAGTGTACTGTTCTGAGCTCTGAAACAGAAAATGTACCCATATACATTCACATGGGGCCTCTTAGTGTCATCTATAACATCTTCCCCAATTCATTGTCTACAGAGAAGCTCCAGACTTTATAGCTGAAAAGTAATCTGTGGCCGTTTGGAGCTCGTGGCCGTTCTAAACAGGCTGACTGCTTGGCTCCTGGTATTGCTGCTTGCAGCATTGTCAGGACAATTGTTTGGCCCCCAAAAAAACTATAAAACGTTTAAAGATTCTTTGCTTAGCCAGTGCTCCTTGCAGCATTGTTTAGAACCATGGTAGCCCATGGCTGCTCGCAGCAGTCTGAACTGCTCATTCGATCAAATTTACCCTCAACAATGCACTCCCTTGGGTCCTCAGCAATACATCCGCTGACTGGGAAGTCGATTGGATGAACAGTCATACAGACACAGACAGACAGACAGAGATTACTTCCTTTGAAGTTAGAAGATGCTGCTACAGCACCATCCATTGGTCAGATGGCACCAAAATTGTCATTGTCACATCATGGCTTCACATGTCCATAAAAGGAGGTTGCAACAGCACAAAGCGGTTAGAAGATTTGTCTCTGAGGGCCAGTTACAGCAGAACTGTATGGAACATCAAAAATCTAAAGAAAAAATAAGCAAACAAGCTTTTGGCTTGATCCAGAGATTTTCTGGATACAATTGGATCACAAGTGCTCCAAATTTGTGTAGATTTGTTTACAATCTACATAGATTAATCAGTTTGATTATTTTGGATAGATTTGTCTGGACCCACAAAATCCACGAAAATAAATGTTTCTGAAACTGACAGTCCAAACGTTACAGAACAAAATGTAGAGTTCACTGTTATAGCACCAATGTCTGGCCAAATTGCATCAAATTTGAAACTGCATACCCTTTGGTCCTTAGCAATACACCCGCCAACTGTGGAGTTGATTGAATTAATGTTTCTCAAGATATATGAAGGACATACTCACATGTATATTATCTGCTTTATAGTTAGATGAAATAACACATTACAATTTAGCTATCTAGCTTTTGAAATTTGGAGAGTTGTTCATTTTTTCTTATATTTTTGAATTGTTTTAGTAATTTAGAATTAAAAAAATGGGTGAAGTTCCCCTTTAAAAGTATGTCAAACTAACCAGTGTGTGTGTGTGTGTGTGTGTGTGTGTGTGTGTGTGAATATTTCATTATAGTGCCATCACCCTGGACAACACACTGGTCATCCTGTCCACTGTGGCCCCAGATGCAGGACGTTACTACGCCCAGGCAGTCAATGACAAAAATGGGGAGAACAAAACCAGTCAGCCCATCACACTCACAGTGGAGAGTAAGTACACATGCAGGTGCAGGAGCATCCACACACACTGAAGCAAAAGTATTCCTCGCCCACTCTGCGCCACACCTCACTAGCAGATTGTTGGTGTCAGCAGCAGATTGCATTAACAGGTTGTTGCTGATGAAAATGGAGCTTGAAAAAAAAAAAAGTTATGATACAGCTCACATATTCATTCAACACAACAGGCACACAACAGGTGGTTCAGCCAAAGACAATAGAAACAGAGATAGCGCCCTCTACTGGTGCAGCCCTTCATCATATCACTCCTTCCTGCCCTTTCTTCTTCTCTCTCTCCAACAGACATAATCATACCCATTACCTGCAATAGTTGTCCTCTTGTTCTGCAGTCCTCCTCTGACCTCTGGCTCGAGGAGTGAATTACGATCATGAGGTTTGTGTTTGGTGGAGCTCCGGCAGCACCTCTCTGACTTGCTCGATGTACAGGCCCATAAAGTGGACCTTCAGTTTAATCGCTCCTCGCAAAAAGCAGATTTATGAAAATGACACCGAGCAAACGGGGAATGATCAAAAATGCACACACACACAAACACACATCAGATTAGAAGGTCGGCCTCACTTGTAAATGCTCACAACTTCAAATAAAGTTTGGCATTGCTCATGCAAGCGTGGATACATGTCACGTAATTAGTGTTTGGTCAAACCTGATGCTTCCCTTTACTCCCAGTGACTTTCATCTGAACAAAGACACTCCACTTCTCCCACCCACTGTCTTTCATCCAGATAAAACCAAGTCTTTTTCTGCATACCACGACCTGCCAACCTCTGGAGATAATATTAACGATAATATTTTATACCACATATAATACAACCTTTGATAAAAGACATCACAGGATCCATTGTTATTTGTAGTATTTATCAAATGGAGCTTTTGTTCCCAGACGAGGATTTTAACCTGCTTCATGTGGAGCTGCACATTTTTAATATCAACTTCTCTCTTTCGCTCCAGCATCTGCTCATCATTTTGTTAATACAGTGTTTGTAATTCAGTGCTCAATACGCATGACACAGCAATCTGTGGGGACCAGATAGCACTGAATATCACTGAATCTGACCTTGCGGATCACACAACCGTATTTTGCATCTGAAAGTCAATAAGGTTTTTACAGCTGCATTTGTTCATTTTAGCTATTCTGCAGAGAAAAGACAGAAAAATATGCAGCAGAGGGAGTGTGTTGGTCCAAAGGGAGCATACAAATGAGACAGTGCGTGGTCTTATAGCAAAAAGCAAACTAACACTGGCTAATACTCAAAGTGGGCACACATTTTTGCTTTTTGTCTTCTTCTTCAGAGTGTGAAATTCACTAAAGCTGACTTGGGTGAACAATTGTCTTTGGACACAGACAGATGTAAACAATGTGGTGACATTAGTAGCAAGAATTTGCTATGCAGGTCACCACGTTGTTTACTTTTCCCATTTAATTAGAAGATTACACACTTGAGGTATTCTCAACACTGAGAGTTTATGAACTGCAATACATTAATTAGACTCTGCCAAGGAACCAATCATGTCCTCTGGAAAATAAAATGAGTTATTTGACTAGTCTAATGGATTCCCAGTTTTCATTGTGTCATTGGCAAACACAGACAACATTCTTGGCTGAATATTATGGAATTTAAGTTAATTTAACAAACTTGTTAAGTTTTTATATTAACACAAACATGTAACACATCTGATAAACATTAAATAGATAGTGTAATATCAGCATCATATTCGGCAGGGAAAATTTCAGCGTCAGCAAAACTTCATCAGCAATTACAGTTAATAAATCATGCATATATTATATATATTAGTATTACTTACAGTATATAAAGTGTCTGTGACCTTCATCTTCATCCCTTGCTCTACTCCACTCTCTATCAATCACTTCTCCTCCTCCTCTCTCTGTTTAATTCCTCTCCTCTACAACACTATGTACCAGGAGCTCCGAGACCGTAAGACCCACACCAATCAAACTTTCCACATTATCTCACACATTAATTAGGAAACAAAAATTACATAGATCCAAATGCCTGTAATCCTACACTTTAGCCAATAACTTCTAACCCAAGTGATCTAGATTTTTCCTCATAAATCCTTTGGACTTTGTTAAATCCTTTGCAGTCTGTTTAATTTCTTCTTCTTTTTTTTTTTTTTACTTTTCTGACAAGCTGTTCTACATAGATTCACTATGCTAATTAATGATAATGCCAATATTGCCCTCAAGATGATACTTTCAAGATGGATTCTTAAACCTCTCAGTCAGCCACAGAATCAATTTTATTTATCAATTTACTTATCAATCAAGGGCTTAATCATCTGCCTCCAGATAGTATCTTTTGAATAAACACATTAAATCTCTTTAAAAGGACAAACTTCATCCAGATGTCTCACTTTAAAAAGCCAACTTGAGTTTTTGTCACCCAAAAATCATGGCAATGCATTTTAGGCTCAGGGTACACCACTCAACTGTTTTATACACTCAGTGCCGCCAAAATGAATTATCCTTTCATTCTGCGTTTAGGTAGGCTTTGAGGTTAACTCAAATGTCTTTATTTTGAAATGTAAAATGTATTCTTTAAATGTGCCAGCAAAATGTCAGCAGCGGCTTAATTTTGACTTTGTACTTAGTTTCCTGCCTCGCTGCTTGTGCTCGAAGCTGTACAGTCATTCTTATAATATGTGGATGTGCCAGAATCACTGCTTTTAAATGCACCTAACATCTCATTGTCTACTGTGAACCTTTTTACTCAAGGCTGTGCTTTATCTTCGTTTGAAAACTTAAAGTGATCATATTGATCATAAGTGTTCGTATTTGATAAAGTGGGGTCATATTTTCCATGGTCAGTTTATAACCTTCAGTAGATGTCAGTCAGAACGCCTCCACCATCTATTGTAGGGAACACACTGACTCTGGATAGGAACCTCATCTTATTCAAATCTGAACCGTCCCTTTAAACCTCAGCTATGCAGCATGTGACAAGAATTTCTGCTATGGAAGCCCAGCAAAGAATTTAATTTCTTATGGTGAATTGTCTTTTTATAGCGGCCTATTCACTGTCCTGTACTAAACTTGGTTTGTAAAATTGTAAAGCAACTGAAATCATAATTTCAAACTGTACAGCTGAAGAGCTAGAGACTTAAGCGGAGCAATCAAATGGGGAGCAGAACCAAACAGCAATAACCCATCAGGAGGGCTGCGCCTACATTCAGGCAGTATTTGTAGAGGAAGCTTTGTCATTACGCTGTTGAGAACCCACAGAAACGGGCCCTGAAAGGGTGTGATTTACAATGAGGTGGCACCAAATAACAATAATGATAATAAAAACTTGATTAGGAGCCCTATTAACCTGGGGTAGCCCTGAAAAAACCCTCACAACTGCACACGGACACACTCGGGCGAACACAAACACGCACGCACACAGTGCACACACCGTAAATACGCAGTAAACGCGCAATCACTCAAACACATACGAGCCCACGAGCCCATACCCGTACTCTGGGGAGGTGGGGGAAAATGAGATCAGATTCAGAGAGAGATCACTGATTGAGGGCAGTGAATCGATGGTTGGCTGGAGGCTCCGTGAAACCCGTGAGTGATGGTGCTGCATTTAATCGCCTTTTGTGTTTGTCTCAATTATGCTACATAATGGCTTCTAACACCTGGGCTAACACCGTGCTCAGGAAATGCTGTGTGCACTAGAAAAAGGATCTAAAGTAAAGACAGGGTGTTAATAGTTGGGTGATAGCATGCTGGCTACCTGCTGCTGATAGTGACAGACTGTCGGTCTCTGTCTGAGGATCTAGTCATGCTCACTTGGCTATATCAGGCAGATGTGCAGGTTTAATGTGAGGTCTGCATACTTTATAGATTTTTCCACTTCTTTCTATCTACGTCTATGTGTTTCTGTGTGTTTGATAGATGTGGGAGGACCTGCAGACCCCATCGCCCCCTCTATCATCATCCCACCCAAGAACACCAGTGTAACCATGGGAAGAAACGAGGCTATTATGGAGTGTGTTGCTAATGCAAGGTAAATTTAACCACACACACACACGCACACACAAGGAAACCCATGAAAAGACAAATACAAGCACACACACACACAGGCACGCGCACATTATCAAAACACATCCACCTCTTCTCACCTCCACATCGGATATTTTGTGATTCAAATGAATCTTGAAACCTTTTGTTTGAACATGATTGAAAAGTATTTTGTACGTCTCTCATTTTGTATCTCTCCTCCATTCTTCCCTTTGATTCAAGGCTTCACTCTGTTCTCCCTATCTCGCGCAATCTCAGTCCTGAATTCTGACTAT
Organism: Centropristis striata; assembly: GCF_030273125.1. Taxonomy (NCBI): domain Eukaryota; kingdom Metazoa; phylum Chordata; class Actinopteri; order Perciformes; family Serranidae; genus Centropristis; species Centropristis striata. The sequence continues at coordinate 28,772,675 of NC_081529.1, read as the reverse complement.
TATCTCCAATTCAAAGACTTAATCAGAATGACAGATGTATCCCATAGCTCCCTCAGCGCTCCGTAACCTTGAAACAGAATATAAATCTGTATTAAAAACCCAAACTTCGCTTGCTATATCTTGCTCTCTTTTTCCCCTTTTCATCTTTTTTTCTCCACCAGACCTCTCGTCAAAATGGGTATTACTTGGAGGAAAGATGGAGTAGTGGTCAATACGGGGATCCGAGATTTCGGACGTAGATTGGTCATCAGTTTGCCTGCAGTCAGTGATAGCGGCTACTACGAGTGTGAAGCGTCACTCCGCAGCAGCAGCGTCGCCTCTGTCACTGCTGGGGCTTTTCTACATGTTCTAGGTAAATAACCCACATCTTACATTTTAACCTTGCACAGAGCGGATGAGCCTAAATGATCTGAATATTGCATCAGCGTGCTCACCCTCATGTTGAGAGAGCATTTTGTAAGCATTTTACACGTCAGTAATTGAGTTGATGCTGTTATCTAGAGTGTTGCAAATGCTAGTTCACCAGAGAAGGGTCGAGATAAAAAGCAAAGATGATTTGTGAGTCGTTTTTAAAGGCTTTAATGTGCCAATGTTTTATGCTTTTTCTTCTTTGAAACAGAATATCCCCTGTTTGTAAAAGAGCCGCCGACTCACATCAGTGCAGAGATGGAGAAGGTGGTGGATATCCCCTGTCAGGCACGAGGTCAGCGGTGTTTGTTTTTCTGTATGCTGTTGCATGTGTGAAAGAGCGAGAAAGTATGGAAAAATAAACAGTATGAAAAGAACAAAAGGGTCACAGTGACAAGGGAAAAAAATGATCCTCTCCTTCCTCTGCAGGCACGCCACAGCCAGACATAGTGTGGTATAAAGATGCAGTGCCCATCAGCCCGGTAAAGATCCCCAGGTACAGGGTGTTGGTGGGAGGGAGTCTGCAGATCAACGGTCTCCTGCCGGATGACACAGGGATGTTTCAGTGCTTTGCTCGCAATCTCGCAGGAGAGATCCAGACAAACACCTACCTAGCTGTTACTAGTATGTCCCCTTCAAAGTATTTCAAAGCTATCTGCACGTCTGCTTCTTAATTCTGCTCATCTTCCCCTCTCTGTTCCCTCCCTTTTTTATTCTTAAATCCGCTCTTCTGTTCTCATCTCTAATCCTCTTTTCTCCCTCTTTCTGTCTTGCCTCCTACACCCATCTATCTATATATCTCTTCACATTGACAGATTTGTCACCTTGGATGCTCTGGCAATTATTGGCTATTTTTGAGTCAGAGAACGTGCAGGAGAAGGCGAGGCGCCTTTGTCAGTTTCTCAGAGCTGTCCCTTCGAATGAGACCTGACAGCCGCCCCTTTTGTCGAGTCTATTAAGCTCTCAGCTGGCGTCTGCTTTATTAGCGAGAAAGCTGTTTATGTCTCTCATTATCACCTCTGTCTTACCTGATTTTGTTTGCCCGTGTGTTTTCTGTGTGTGTGGCTGACCCCTCCCCTCCCAGGTATCGCTCCCAACATCACCGCTGGCCCCTCTGACAGCGCCGTGATTGACAGCATGTCAGTCATTTTGCATTGTGAGACCTCAGGAGCCCCAAGGCCAGCCATCACCTGGCAGAAAGGTGCGTGGGCTAACAGCATGAGGTTCTGAGGCGGGGGGTTCATTATGCCGCATTTGGACTTGTCAAATGTAGACGAGAGCCTTGGATAGGATTCAAAATATGCATTTTCTCTGAACAAAACTTATATTCTCCACGTTTGCTGCCTTGCTTTCCCTCCTGTTTGTTTTCCCTGACATTTCTCCAATACCCTAATCTCTCTTTCTCCCTGTTCCCGCTTTTTTTCCCTGTCCTCCACCCCACACCATCAATCACTTCCACCCTTCCCTGCAGGTGAACGTGTCTTGGCCAGTGGCTCGGTCCAGCTGCCCAGGTTCACCCTGCTGGAGTCGGGAAGCCTGCTAATCAGTCCCTCTCACCTGTCCGATGCTGGTACCTACACCTGCATGGCCAGTAACTCCAGGGGCATTGATGAAGCTTCAGCTGACCTAGTGGTCTGGGGTAAGCATAACAGAAATTGGCTACATTCGTATTGCTTGCACCGCCTGCAAACCCCATGTGTCCTCATTTTCTACCTTGGCTAGTACATGTTGCGAAGACTGCAAAGTCCAGACTATACCTGCGGAAAATATAAAGACATAAAAGGAAACACCCTTCCATATTTTTTTTTTTAGATGCATTACTTATTTACTCGTAAGTATTGCTTACTGGAGGTCACTGTCAAGATTTACTTTATATATAGTCAAATGACTCATGCATGTAGTCATTTTTTGCGCATAAATTCACATTATCAGTCTCTGAAAACCTTGCAAAATACTCCACCCACTGGAAATCCGGTATGATTCACTCACTTTCGTAGAGACATTGAGTGAAAGATAAGACCAAGTCCAGTAAGCCCTGTTCAATCCACTGTTCAAACACGGCCCCTGAATAACAACTCTCTGTGTGTTTGCAGCACGTACCCGCATCACTAAACCACCACAGGACCAGAGTGTCATCAAAGGGACCAAGGCTGTAATGACCTGTGGTGTGACCCATGACCCCAGTGTCACTGTGAGGTAATGATGACATCCACTCGCAATATCTGTTGGAATTCTGTCTTTTTTGTCATCACATAGATTTCTGCTTTGTGTTGGGGTCCTGCATCAGCCTAGCAGGGTTTATTTTGCAATAATGACCCACTCGCTGTGCATTACCCCCCCATTACACGGCTGTTTACTTAGGAAATCAATAATTTCACACAGAAAAACTGATTTAGAATAAATTTTGTGTTTTAAAAAAAGACCAATTGCTTCCACTAGAAAAAAACAGTCTGTTAGATTATCATAGATTATTTGAACAGATGCATACAATTACAGCACCGGACTGTGGTTTTCTGCCTGGTAGTCTGTCTTATTGTTTATGTGTGTGTGTGTGTGTGTGTGTGTGTGTGTGTGTGTGTGTCTGTCTGTGTGTGTGTGTGTGTGTGTGTGTGTGTGTGATCTGAGTTTCCTGCACCACAGAAAAATGTGTCATCAAATACCCAGCCAAATTTGAATAAGAAAAAAAATTGCCATGTGTAAAAGAAAAAAAATGTTTTTAAAATAGTAAAAAATGCTCTGCTGCTCTGAAACGCTGGGGGCGTGTCCGCTGAAGGCGCTGAAACCGGATATCTGATATCCAACTTTTCCGGTGACTTTCAGCTGGTGTGACACTGGCTCTCTGTCTCTATCAAAATATTCATGCCAAACAAACTACAGAGAATAAATCTTGTGTTTCTGTTCGGCTGTTCTGCAGTGCAGAGATCTGCTCTTATGTTGGGTCTCTGACTGACAAAAGTGGCACAAAGAACCGTTGTCTTTGGCACGGAGGTCTTCTGTAGACAGTTTATTTTTAGGTTCATCAACATTATAAATAAATGTACCAACATCAGCCACTGTTTGTAAAGAAACTTATTATGATATTTTAGACAAGCTAAAAAAAATCCTGAACACAGAAATGGGAAAAACCAAAAAATTCAGTCATATTTTTCAGTCTTTTTTTATGTTTTCAGCTATTATTTTATACCTTGTAAAATATGTTTTCTTACGAATCTCTGATTTTACTTTACCTGGACTGACATAGCCCATATCCTGTTCTGTTCAATGTTTACTCTCTTGTGTGCTGTTTTTCTTGCTCTCGTTCTCTTTTCTTATTGTGAAAAGTTCCACTATTACCCATAAATTGAGTGTTTCATGCTCTCCAAATACATGAAATTTTAAAATAGAACCATATTCTATGATGTTTTCTGATGGAGTGTTAGAGAGGCCACAGAACTGTGTTCTAGTAAGGGCCAATTAACCATAGCACCGGTCTGCTATCCAGAAATACACAAAAAGCCAATAAAAAACCATAAAAGGCCATTATTGACCAAACAAAATTGAGTCATCACACAGCTCCTTTTTTGTTTCCATTTCTTAATGCAACTCAAGTCTAGAAAACAAGCTTGGGTGTCGATGCTGTTCTTAATTAGTTTATGAAATCTGTGAGAGATCTTGTTGTGTTTATCCACCCTTATACGACCTCCTATGGGAAGATTTTGAAACTCTTAGAGTCTGATTGAGGAATTAGACCAACGTTGCTCCTCACTCTTCAGACAGTCTTGATCATGATAGAGTGTGTGCACATGCATCTGTCTCAGAGGGAGCGAAATGATGTCTGTGGAGCCCAGTGATTAGAGTGCCTGTCACCTGTGGGCCCACGGCATTGATCAGATTGCGGGGTAAACAGATGAATATGTAAACAGAGTAATAACTTCAGACAGCGCCTTTAATTAAACGCAACACAGAGGAGATTAGCTAGAAAGCCCGAACAGTCGCAATTAATCACAGGAGCTCCTGGTGTGTGCATGCGTGTGTATGGGAGTTTATGGGGAGGGGGGGGCGGCCATATGTGCGGTTGGGTATATGACAAGTAGAGAAATGCATGGAGGAGAGGTTCAGTACTGTATGTGTGACAGAGAGAGATGGTTTTAAGATTCAAATCACTTTCCCATCAGCCTCACAAGGCTTTTCATCGGTGTCAGCGCCTTCTGTGTTTTGCTGTATGAAGTGACGCAAAGCAAACAGATTTACTGTCACAACAGTCTGAGAGTCAGAGTGTTAAAGTGTAAGTGTGTGTGCCCTTGTGTACTACTCTTACATGTACATACCTCCAGGTACGTGTGGGAGAAGAGCAGCTCTGTGATTGACGTGAGCACGTCCCCCCGCCTGCGGCAGGATCCCGACGGGACCCTGCACATCTCCCAAACGTGGTCGGGTGACATCGGAACATACACCTGCAGGGTGACCTCAGTGGGTGGCAATGACTCCCGCAGTGCCCACCTCAGAGTCAGGTCTGCATGTTCGCCTTATGTCTCCTCTGTCTTATCGTGCTGTCTGTACTTTTTTTTTTTTTTTTCCTGCCTCTTATTTACGTCTGACCGGGACATGATGGATGGATGTTTTCCCCACTGTTGTGGTTTATCGCTGCTCTCCTCTCTAATCCATCAAATCCTCTAATATTTACAATGCAAGGCTCTCGGTTTGGCTGTTTAATGCTGTTATTTGCTGCCTCTCTTGTCTGATTCTATTTCTCTTTATCACTTTGTCCCTCTCACACACACACACACACACACACACACACACATACAGACAACTACCCCATGCTCCAGAAAACCCAATAGCAGTTCTAAGTACCACAGAGAAAAGGGCCATCAACCTCACATGGGCCCAGGCTTTTGATGGCAACAGCCCTCTGATCCGCTACATCCTTGAGGTCTCTGAAAACAGTGAGTGGTTCAGTGTAATTCACCATTAACAAAGCATATTCTTCAAAACAAAAACATGTATTGTTTCTTGTTAGCCATCTTCAAGGCAATATTGTTACTTTATACTCCCTGGAAGCACTAATTTGCTACCCCTGTTATTATATTACGTTTCCATTGTGTCCCAAAAATTGGCAGTTGCATCCTCTCTTACCCTCTGCAATCAGTATAACTCAATTGCCTCACCTGTATGCTTCCTTGCAAATGATCAGGGGAACCAAATTGCAAAGATGCCCAATGCTCTCGTCTTCCTCTCGCTTGATAAAATCAAAGAAGTGGGAATGCTTTCACCCATAGAGAGTAAATCGTTCAGCCATTTCTCATAGAAGCTCAGGCTCACTGAGAAGATGACAACTCATTAAGAGGAAAATGAATCCGAGGATGCAGATGGGATCTGGTTTTTGGATAATTGAATTTCAATCTGATATTTGGAGAGAGTGTATACAAAATAAATGACTTGTTTTTTATCAGTAGCTGCAATATTATTACTGAAAATGAAACAATGTGCAATAATAGTCAGGAATAACATTGAATTTAAATGTGCAATCGCCGAATGGATTTTTCTCAAGAATTTTATCACAAGGTCATTTACTGTTCATTCGCTATTGCTCGCAGCTGTTTTTTTATATGTGCGTCTTTTCCGTCGCAGATGCACCTTGGACTGTGCTGCTGGCCAACATTGAACCGGAGTCTGCCGGGGTCACTGTTGGTGGCCTCATCCCAGCGCGCTCGTACCAGTTCCGCCTGTGTGCCGTCAACGACGTGGGCAGAGGACAGTTCAGCAAAGAGACTGACCGGTGGGTACTGCACTTAGCTGTTCTGCATCTATTGAATATTAAAGATGTTGCTGTTTGCCTGTGTAAATTAATGTCTAGCTTGGGGGAGCAGCGTTGCACTTTGAGGGCTTTCACAGCTCTGGAACAACCTGTTCTTCTCCCTCGTCTTGGCAGTTAAATAAAAATGATTATTTCATATAAGTCCACTTTTTGGGCTTCACTCCTGTGGGAATGCGTGAGACAAGCCAACTTGGGGATCGGCCTTTTCAAGATAAAACTGTGAATGAGCTGAAATTGTGCTTTGTGAAGACTTGATGGGTGCGCTGACCCAGCTTCATCTCTCTCCCTCCTATTAACTGTCTTTGCCGTACTGCATAGTAAAAGACAGCGAAGCTTGAAAGGGGCAGAGCTTCACACAGACTCAAATCTCAAGTGAATTCTCTTGACTAGCAAGACGAAACGGTCATCATCATATAGACACACCCCGCCCATACACACACACAAAAACACACACATTCTTAGCTCATCAGGATTCACCTATACACAGCACTGTCTGACCTTGTCCACGTCAACACAAGCCATTTGCTGCTTTTATACCTGCAGCAGGGAACTCCCTCAAACTAAAAGCCATCACTACCCCTCAAACACCTTTTGCACCACACACCTTTTCACAGAGCTGAGTTTCTGTGTGAATGTGCCCAGACAAGAGTGCACCACAGGAGGGTGGCTGAGCGTCAGTGAGAGTGCAGGGCTTTTCTGAGGCATCTCTCGGGCACACCTCTTTGATCCTAAACACTCTGCTTCATCTCCTCCAGAGCAGTGCTCCGGTGCAGTGGGAAGAAATCAAGATGTCATCTTAAATTGGCTTTAGGGAAAAGTCTGCCTGGATCCCTCTTTCTTGTTCTTTTATATCTTTCTCTCACTCTCGCTGTCTCTCTATTGTGCTGCTCCATTTTCGCCAAGGCCTCTTTGATCCTTGTCATACCATAGCAAGATGTCCCTCTGCGGACAGTATTATAGAGAATATGTTTTGGACAAAGACACAGCCACTCTTATCCCAACTTTCCTTTATGGTGTTCTAAAAAATACGAAAAGCCGGCTTTATTATGATTTGATGTCTATGATGAAATGGGATAGAAATATGCAGAAATTCAAGATAATTAATGCATGGCTTCACTCTTTGTCTCCCTTTTCACCTCTCTTTTTCCTCTTTTTTTTCCTCCCCGCTGCAGCCTAACTCTCCCAGAAGAGCCGCCCAGCGCCCCACCTCAGACAGTCATTGCAAGTGGCCGCACCAATCAGTCTATCATGATCCAATGGCAGCCACCCCCGGAGAGCCATCAGAATGGGCCACTCCAGGGCTACATCATCAGGTAAGAAGACCATGACAGCCTGCATTATTTCTTCCCAGGGATAGGTGCCTGTCAGGGCCAATGCCATTCAGATGTGATAATAACTGTTATGTCAGCGTCTTTTCTTCCTCTCCATTTCGCTTCATTCTCGCTCACCACTGCAATAGAATAATTGGTGCCAATTAAATACCTTCCCCTCCATTCATACGTTGTCACCTTTCTTTTTGTAACCATTATAAAACTGTTCTGCATGGCTTCTCCTCCATTAGCACACGTCCTCCCTCTCTTTTTCCGGAGAATTTGTGTTCTAATGTATTTCTATTTATGTCTGTCTGTGTGGTCTCTGTCTGTCTGTTTCCCCCACCCCCCCACCCCCAATCCCTCTGTCTCTGGATAACTCCCTCTGCTGCCAGGTACTGTCTGTCGGGGCTTCCTGTGGATTGTCAGATGAAAAACATTACCAATCCAGACCAGACCAGTCTTCTCCTGGAGGACCTCATCATCTGGACTAACTATGAGATCGAGGTGGCGGCCTATAATGGAGCAGGCCGGGGCACGTACAGCCACAAAGTCACTGAATGGACACTGCAAGGGGGTGAGAGCAATACGCAGGCTTTATATTATATACCAGTGAATCCGACCAGGGGTTCCTGTATCCCAGGAGGTTCTTCTCCTGTTACCATGGGCTAGACTGTGTGGACAGACTGTAGAGTAGTTTAATTCACTGGGAAAAAAAACCCAACAGAAATTATGATTTGATAAAAAGAATATAGGCTATCCATATATTCACATATAGTTTAAGTCACATTACACGTTATAATTAAGAGGGTGTGAAAACTAGTTAAAGTAGATAAAATTGAATGGTAGAAATATTTTTTTTTTTTTCTGGCTCTGGGCCCTGGAGTCAGTCGGTCCATGGCAGGACCAGGGAGTCTGGTGAGGAAGGAAATCTATGCATACATATGCCAAACACATACATGCAGGCGTGCTTGGAGTGCTAAAGTCCATCCTTATATTATTATATATATACTTCATCATACTAAATAGCACACTTTATACTTGTTTGCTGTACACCATACCTTATATATGAATATCTTCTGTATATTTTTCTATATTATATATCTGTTTTATACCCCTTATACTTTGTATATCCTTTTGTGTGTGTGTGTGTGTGTGTGTGTGTGTGTGTGTGTGTGTGTGTGTGTGTGTATATATCTATATCTATATATATATTAAATGTGCAATCGCCAAATGGATTTTTCTCAAGAATTTTATCGCAAGGTCATTTACTGTTCATTCGCCATTGCTTGCAGCTGTTTTTTTATATGTGCGTCTTTTCCGTCGCAGATGCACCTTGGACTGTGCTGCTGGCCAACATTGAACCGGAGTCGGTCACTGTTGGTGGCCTCATCCCAGCGCTATATATATATATATATATATATATATATATATATATATATACACATATTAGCTGAATGGTTGTAATAGTTAAACATTATTATATAAATTATTGTGCTAAAGTATTAATGAACACTTTAAATAGTTAGCTAGAAGTAATAATAAATAGTTGAAAATGAAATTGTTAGCTGCAAGTATTGGATAAGCAGCTAATTGATTTAAAGTAATGTAGAAATGGTTGAAATAGTTATCTAAAAAAATAGATAAACAGTTAACAGCTAAACATCACAGATGATGTTTGAAATACTTAGCTAAATGGTTAAAATGAAAGTAATGTATTAATGATTAACAGTTTTATAATATGTAATGGATGAATGGTTATTTGCTAAAATTATTATTTAAACAATTGAAATAGTTACCTTAAAGCAATGACAGATGACAGCAAAAGGAATGTCTAAACTGTTTAAATATTTAAAAGTAATGGTTGAAACAGTTGGCTTATAATAAACAATTGAAATAGTTGAAAGTATTAATGCATTGTTGGAATAGTTGTGGTAAGCTTGAAGTATTTGAGAAGTGGAGAAGTGGCTGAAATGGTAAATTTTAGCTAAAAGTAGCCATCTGACTTGTTGAACAGTTAAAATATTCTGCTTGAAGTAATATCTAAATGGTTGAAATATTTAGGTAAAAGTAATGGATGAACAGTTACAACATTCAGCTCCAACTGGTAGTAGCAATTCAATTGCTGAGGAAACCAGCCTCAATATTGACGGTCCAGTTGTATTAAAACATTAATATTATACACTTTTGGAACATACATTAGTAATGGTTATAAGGGGTTTGTGAGTTAATCTGACAGGGTTGTTGTGATACCTCAGATCAAAAAGTTTTCCCAGTTGCTTTCCAGCGCTCCAAACAAGCCAGTCTGTTATGAATTCCAAACTTTTCAGCTTAGTTACTCTAAGCACCAAAGGCTTTATTTAGTTCTACAAATTCCATTTATTACCTGCAGCCTCATCATGTTAGTCCCTTTGCTAATGTCAAGCCTGCGGCATAAAACCTGTGACTGACGGTTAATCCAATCATCTGTTTTTAATGATCAATTTAAGAGTTGTAAAGCCATGTTTTCTTCACAGCTTTTAAAAAAGCCTTTGCTAACCTTGAAAAGGTGATTCACACACATTGTTGAGAAGACTACAGCTGGTTTTTTTCTCACTCCTGTCTCAATCAGCAGTCAGCACTTAGTACAGACTGCAGCAGCAGGGCTTTTAGAGAAATTTAAAAGACATGGCTGTGTAAGTGCTATTTTCCTTTCAGCACTGCTTATTTGTTTTTGTCTATTTTTATGTAGTTAATTTCCCAATAAGTGCTGCTGTACTGTTGAACAAATGGCATAAGACATGAGCCAATATATTCATCTGAGCCCTTTTTATAACTCAAGTAAAGCTTTTACTATAGTTATTATGCTTAGATCGCTTTCATCTTTTACAGTTTTATTGTATCACCTAATTTGGTTTGGTTTCAAACTAGAACAATATTCATATTGACCACCTGGAGATGTTGACTGGCCTCTCTGATCACAAATTTAATTGATTCTGCACACAAATTACCAGGTGATGACGTGCGTCAGACTTATGACATACCTTTTGACGTTTGCCAAAGGAAGCCGCTCCGGTTGACTTCTTTTCTCATTCTACATGCTGAGTAGTATAATTAGATCACACATTGTGAACTTTCCCCGGTGTCATACAGCTACATATTTCCGTTTCGCCCAATGGTTCCATCACCTTATGTTACTTGCTTCCCCTGTCTATTCAAGATCTTCAGAGGATGAAAGTCACATTTGTCAGTGCACCAAGCAAAATCTAAGATTATTTTTGGCAGCAAATCAAAGACTTAAATATAGCCAGAGTATAGAGCTATAGCTAATGTATCACAGTGTTGGAAGGTTAATCCATGTTTTCATTACAAGACGATTGAATAATGCTCTCTTTACTGGCTTTCCTAAAAAGTCAATTCATAGATTACACTAAGTTCAAACTGCTGCTGCTAGACTTTAACAAACACAAGAAAAAGGATATCGCTCTTGGTTTAGATATGCTGCGCTGGCTTCCAGTTTTATTTTAAATTCCTTTAACTTGTATATAAAGCTTTAAAAGGCTTAACATACTCACATATCTCTGAATCCCTGTCATGTTAAATCCACTCCATGGACAGAGATCCTCTACACCAGACTCACTAAATATTTTCAAGAGCACTCATAAGAAAATTGGGTGTGTTTCCATTTCCTTTTCTGTTCCACTCCCTGCTCAGACGCATTTATTAGAGAAGGAGAATCAGCAGATATTTTGACTTCATTAGTTTTTACAGGTGTTTGTAATGCTGTATATCAGTCTGTTACACTGCTTTCAAGTTTAAGGTAATTTCTTTGTGGAGCTTTTTGTCATGAGCAACACAAAAGACCTCATAGAGGTAAAATAATACAGTAAAAAATAGATGGGAAAGCATAAAGTATTTTCCATACTTACCTGAACTCAGCAGGTCTGAACCCCACACCATTAAAACACACACAAACTGTCTGAGCTGTCATTATAATTGCGTGGTCCACCTTTTTATTTGTCTCTTTTAACAATTGTTCCCTAAGGTTTGCTCTCTCCCGTCTGTCTCGCTGTCTCATCTTTACATTTCTACACACTTTGCTGTATAAAGGCATTTATTTTTCTCTAGTTTCTTTTTTGAGTGCTGGGGAGGTGTGTGGGCTTGTTTGTGTGTGTAAAAAGATGGTGTCTTTTTATGTCAGTTTCTTTTGGCTGGATGATTAAAAAAAATACTTCAAATGCTTCAGAAAAGATGGTTTCTACCTGGAACGCATTTTATCAGGAAAAACCTTGGAAAAGTCTGCATATTTTGAGTGATGCTTGATCAATCAATCAATTAATGAGCAGATCCAAATCAGAGTGCGATGCGCCTGCAAATAAACAAATGTACGTCATTTTGTAGACAGCCACAGAAACCGAGTGTTTAATTAGCAAATCTTTGAAACCTGGAAGGTTTTTATTTTATTTGCATGCCTCTTCCCCTGCATAAAATAAATAATCATTTCATCATCCAAGTCACTGTCAGTGAATAGCGACAGTGAACAAGGCGCCCATGTTGTTTAGCTCAACTCTCATTAATTGGATGTTTCCGTCACTCACTCCATTACAGGCTCAAGAGCAGATCATGATGTGCATTTAAATACATTCAAAGGGAATAGAGCATAGCATGGCGAGATAAGGACCAATACTGGCCAATCAGCTTCATTAGTGCGTGACTCCCCGACTGTTTTTCCGGTGTTACATCAGAATCGCATGCTCACTTCAAACAAACTGCTGCAGGGTTCACCTGGAAGCCGCCTGAGGCAACCGCTCTCACACCCGGTTTGATTGGCATGTTCTTACCTCCCCAAATGAGCCAAAAAAAAAAAAAATGCTTCATCCTGATTCTCACGCTCTAAACGAGGCAGCTCTGAAACTGCCTCTTGTACATTTTCAAGTTTTTTTCTTTCCCTATCTCATCACTATTCTCTCCTTTCCCCCCCTCCTTCTCTTTCTCTCTCTCTCTCTCTCTCTCTCTTCCTCCCTCTGTCTGGTTTTTCTCCTTCCTCTGGATCAGTGCCCACTGTGCCACCAGGAAATGTACAAGCCGAAGCTGTCAACTCCACCACGGTGCGTTTTACCTGGAGTGCCCCGAGCCCTCAGTTTATCAATGGAATCAACCAGGGATATAAGGTGAGCTGGCCCTTTCTGTCAACTGGTGCACTCTAGTGGTCAGAGCCAGAGGAGCACTCTGTCAGCACAGTCTCATCACGTTTTTTGAAAGCCTAATTTTCTCAATAAATCATATACTAAAGAGATGTGAACTGCATTAATTTAACTTTTACTATTGATCTTTGAAGAAATGTTGTACTTAAAATGTGCACATTTACCCTTAATAGGGCACTCATTGAAATACTTGCAAATTCCAAATTTCAACCCTAGAGAATATTTGAGGATATTACATACAGCCAGAATGTGTAAAAAAAACATACGGACCCGGGGGAGGGGGGTAATATTTTGAGAAAAAAAAAATACAAGATTAAAGTGGCAAATCTACGAGAAAAAAATTTGCAGATTTATGAGATTTAAAGTGGTGAATCTGCGAGAAAAACATTTTTTTTCCCCCCACTTTTTTCTCGTAAATCTGCGACTTTTTCGCGCAGATTTGCTACTTTAAATCTTTTAAATCTGCAACTTTTTTTCTTGTAGATTTGCCACTTTAATCTAGTAAATTTGCACCTTTTTTCTCGAAATATTCTCAAATGTCATGGTGTCACTGTCTGTGACGTAGCCTGATCTTTGCTGATTAGCTGGAAGAAATCCATGTGGTTCTACGACCAAACAGAGAGACATGGGGACCCCATTTTGATATTCACTGAAGTTACCAAATATTCTATATTTATATTCTATAAATTCTTCGCCCGATAAAGGGTTAACACCTTGTCCCTGTTCACATCATTTCCAGCTGTTGGCGTGGGAAATCATTCGCCCAAACGAGGTCACTGTGATGACAGTGCGCCCCAACTTCCAGGACAGTGTTCATGTTGGTTACATATCTGGGCTGAAAAAGTTCACAGAATATTACTCATCAGTGTTGTGCTTCACCACCCCTGGAGACGGCCCTCGCAGCCCGCCTCAGCGGTTACGCACCCATGAGGACAGTAAGTTTCCAGGATATTATACAGTATTTGCAGATAATTACATGCCCAGGCTGTTCAGTTTGTTTACTGCCTGCTTTATTATTTTTACAGCCCCTGGTGCTGTGGGACACCTTAGCTTCACTGACATCTTGGACACCTCACTAAAAGTCAGCTGGAAGGAGCCACAAGAGAAAAACGGTCTTCTCACAGGTAACCATTAAAGATAACTATCTAATGTAAACATGTCCTCTCTGCTTCTCTCTATGTGTGAGTCACTGAGCTGTGTTTACATTGAACACTATTTCACCTCTTCTTCCAGGCTATCGTATCTCCTGGGAGGAGTTCAACAGGACCAATACTCGAGTGACTCATTATTTGCCCAACCTAACTCAGGAGTACAAGGTGACAGGGCTCACTGCCCTCACCACTTACACCATCCAGGTAGCAGCCATGACCTCTAAGGGCCAGGGCCAGCTCTCCGCCTCCACCATTTCTTCTGGTGTGCCGCCAGGTAAGTGTTTAAATGAACAGAACTATTGGAAGCTGAGAATTTATAAGGACGCCAAGTATCCACTTACTGTGACTCAACAGATTTCTACTCTGCTATTTCTAAAAGCAGTGATGTTCAGAAATGTATCTGTCTCTTTAACAAAAACAATGTTAAAGGGAATTTCCATTTAGTATGGGATTATTTCATTCGATACATTAAGGACTTGTCACAGTAAGCATATGTTGTTGTCCTCGTTTTGGGTTGACTGCCTGGGTGTTTTTTTTTAAATTATTATTATTATTATTATTTTATTTTTTTCTGTCTGTTTTTGGTGTCTGTCTCGGCTGTTTGTAAGTGTTTGTATTATATGTTGAAAAATTAAAAATTAAATAAATACTTTAATAATAAAAAAAAAGAAATGTATCTATCTTTATTTTATTATCTTGCAGAGTTACCCGGTCCTCCAACCAATTTAGCCATCTCCAACATCGGCCCTCGCTCCGTCAACCTGCAGTTCAAACCAGGTTATGACGGCAAGACATCCATTTCCCGTTGGCACGTTGAAGCACAGGTAAAAATGCTTCGTATCTATTTTAACATAATGTGAACAGTTTTTTTCGTCAACTTCTTTGATGTCTTACAGGTTACAGTGTACAGGTTTTATGAGGCAGGTTCGTTTGTTTAATTTGTTCTGCTGCTGATATTATCACCTATTCCCTCTGTGCATTTCAGATTGGCATAATAGGAGAGAATGAAGAGTGGGTGACGGTTCATCAGCTGGCTAATGAACCTGATGCAAGATCACTGGAAGTCATAGACCTGAACCCCTATACTTTCTACAGGTGGGCATACACACACACAAACACACATACATTTTATAGGGCCCTATGAAATCCATTGTATTAATTTTCCAGATTCCAGATACATTTTTTTCCCCAAATTTCCATTTTTTCTGAATTCTGAAATTCTGAATTTTTTTTTATCAGAACAAGTGTCCAATCATGTGGTGGATTAAGAAAATATCACCAATTTATTTAGAAAGTGTACAATTTTGGCCATGGAGCTTCAAGTTGTGAGAGAACAAAAGCAGAACCAAAACATGGAGGCATCATTTTTTCCTGCTTGTTCATCTTGGGCACTTATAATACAGAGAGAAAGCTGAAATTTTATCACTTAGCATCCCCATTGTATAAATATAAATATATAACCAAAACAATATTTAGTTTTTACGGTTGACTGCATTTTATTATAATCTTTTTTATATCATAGGGAGCCCTATAAACAGCTGCTGTATATTGAATAATGAGACCATCTTGCACAGCCTTCTCATAAAAAATAATCTTACCTAAGAAATATGTCACTGGTTATCTTTAATCGTGATGTATCAATTAACTGTTATCCAGACTATGTTACTTTGTTGGAATTATCTTCTTTATCTCTCTACTCATAAATTGATCCTCTTCTCTGCTGCTACAATGACCTAGTTTCCTTTTGGGCATCATTTAAATTTAATCTAATCTCATTTTGAATAATCTAATCCTCTCCCATATCACCAGTATATCTTGATTAAACACCCACCTTTAGATGATTTATCCATCATCAGCTGGTTTCCTTTGCCCCAGGTTCCGGATGCGTCAGGTAAACATTGTGGGCACCAGTCCTCCCAGTCAGCCCTCCAGGAAGATCGAGACCCTGCAGGCCCCTCCGGACATCTCCCCCGCCAATGTCACCCTGCGCACAGCCAGTGAGACCAGCCTGTGGCTGCGCTGGGTGGTAAGTTGTCAAAACGACTTTTAATAGATTATATTTAGATTTAGATGTGCACGTCTAGGTTGTTCCTCATCAGACGAGACTGAATCAGGCATGTCTTAGCATGCACATTAGCTATTTGAAATTGCTGCCTTTTTTCTCTCTTTTGTCCTCGTTGGTGGAAAATCATGTTGGGACTGAATTGGCTGAATGCCCATGTGGTATTAATTGGATATAACAGTGATAAGATAAGCTTTGTCAAATCTGATTTAGGCAATTTCATTTTGCCCATTCATATCACAAAAAAACTCATATATTGAAAGGTTTGACATTAAATGATGACTTTCTCTATCGTAGTTGGCTTCCACTCAACTGACTCACAAGCACGGCTCTTGTGAGAATACCTTTTCAAAAATGTTTTTTTTTTTGTTCATGAAATGTTGCTCATTCCTTCGATAGATCTGTTCTTTTACTCTTTGGGCTGTGATATGATGAATACAAGCGATGGCACTGATAATGCTTTTGGAAAGCTGCACACACTCTGATTGTTGCTGCTTCCTGCATCAGCATTTGGCCGACGCATTCTTTGCTACATCTGTCCATTATCACCACTGTGCCAGTGCCAAAGCAGTGCCAGGCAGTGAGAGACAGAGAAGAGATACTCCTGCAGCTCCAGCAGGATTATAAAGAGTGCATGTCACCTGGATTTAACAGCAGATGGATGTCAGCTGTGTGATATGACTCTTCAAATGAATGACAAAGCTCGATGATTGCCACTTTTTCAAAAATCTGTGTGTTAAACTGTCAAAGTTTGCAGTCCACATCCCAACCATAGAAGTTTTAGTCTTATTTAAAGCCACATTTATTTCAAGAACACTTGCATTTAAATAGAAATAAGCTCAGTACATACATAGGCTGGTGCATGTGCCAGAAGATATATTGCATAGAACTCAGGATGGTCTAGTTTTAGATTCTGGCTGAATGACTTTTAGAGTGATTGAACACATACTTTAGTTCAACAGTTTATTTCAATATTAATGAATCGCTCAAACCTGCACCTATGCCTTTCAAGAGCTATATTACCTGCTACATATTAGGGTTATATTATTATTGATTTTACAGATTTAGTGAATGTGCTATTATTTTAAGACAATGGAGTATCACTACATTTATTAAAACCACTAAGTGCAGTGCTAAGTGCTGAGCGAGTTTAGCTTCTCTCCCCATATTGCTCCTCATCATTCCTGACAACGCCTCTTAGCTGTTGTAAAATCACTGTGAAGTACGGCCTCTCATGGCTTATTGCTTCATTATGCACTCAGTTATGATGTCATTTATATTGATCTTGCTTGAACTGGGGGAATAAAAACAAAAAAAATCCTCTCAGCCTCTTCCAGAGTGGGAGTACAATGGGAATCCAGATCTAGTTGGCTACCGGGTCCAGTACTCTAAAGCTGGCACTAAAGGGGGAGTTCTTTCCCATGTCATCATGGACCGGCTGGAGAGAGAGTTCACTATCGAAGACCTGGAGGAGTGGATGGAGTACGAGGTCAGAGTTCAGGCTATCAATGGGATCGGCTCTGGGCCCTGGAGTCAGCCGGTTCACGGCAGGACCAGGGAGTCCGGTGAGGAAGAAATTTATGCATACATACAGTATGCCAAACACATACATGCAGGTGTGCTTGGGGTGCTAAAGCCCATCCTTATATCATTATATAATCCTTATATTATTAAATTGTATAATTATATATATTTTTTATTTTTTATTTATTTTTTATTTTTTTTTACCCGGTCAATATATATATATATATATATATATTGACCGGGTGAAAGTCTCGTTGAGATGAAAAAAATCTCTTTTCCAAGAGACACCTGGCCAAGAAAGCAGCATAAAAAGTGACAAGTTACAACATTTAAACACAGTTAACATAAACAGTTAAATACAAATACAGCCATCACAACATCAGTGAAAGAGCCTCAAGTGAATATATCATCATACTAAATGACACACTTTATACTTATTTTCTGTACACCATACCTTATATATGAATAACTTCTGTATATTTTCCTATTTTATATATCTCTTTTATACCCCTTATACTATACTGTTTATATCCTCTGCATATATATATATATACAGTCATGGAAAAAAAATATTATTCAACCACCCTTGTTTGTCCTTGCTTTCTTGATCATTTCAATGCCTGGTACAACTAAAGTTACATTTGTTTGGACAAATATAATGATAACAACAAAAATAGCCCATACGAGTTTAATTTAAGAGCTGATATCTAATAATTTTCTATGGTTTTCTTGATAATGATGTTGGTTATTATCATGGAAAATGGCTAGATATGAGCTCTTAAATTAAACTCTCATTCGCTATTTTTGTTGTTATTATATTTGTCAAAATAAATTTAGAAATTCATTCATATAAAAAGAACAAGAAATTGAAGAAAAGATTGGTCTAATATCTTTTTCCATGACTGTATATACACACAAACACACACACACACCACACACACACACACACACACACACACACACACACACACACACACACACACACACAAATGTAGTATTACTACATACAACAACCAGTCTAACATGCTACAATCTATTTTTCTCCAATGTGCAATACCTGTGAAATATAAAATAAATAAACAAAAGACAACAGAACAAAAAACCTTATGTGTAATTAAAGTGTTTTTATGTATATAAGGTGTATGTAATGTATGTACTTATTTTCATTCTTGAGCTGTTGCAACGACTACATTTCCCCACTGCAGGATAAATCAAGTCTTATCTGATCTTATCTTATTTTTACCTCTTACTGTAGTTCCCTCCAGTGGCCCCACCAATGTGTCAGCTTTTGCCACCACCTCCAGCAGCATCCTGGTGCGGTGGGGGGAGGTCCCAGAGCCAGACCGCAACGGACTCATCCTGGGGTACAAGGTCAGCAATCAACACCACAGCATTCATCCAAGAATGAGTTCTCTTCCAGAGTAATATGTAATAGAATGCCTCGCTAAATGACTGTTAAAGTATAAAAAACTAAAGAAAATGCATCTACCCGTTACTTATTTCCTCGTGTATTTTAGGTTGTGTATAAGGAGAAGGACTCAGACACAGCTCCCAACTTCTGGGCAGTGGAGGGCAACACCACCCACAGTGTCCAGCTGAACGGTTTGGGCAAGTACGTCCTGTATGAGATCCAGGTCCTCGCCTTCACACGTATAGGAGACGGGAGGAGCAGCTCGCCATCTATTTTAGAGAGGACCCTGGATGATGGTACATATATTATCTATCTGTCTGATCTTATTATTATCTTTGAAGTTTCACTGCAGGATTATTTGTGTTTGTTTGCAAGCACAACCGTTAGCTTGAAACAAGTAAAAATACATATTTTTAAACTTACCAAGTAGTCCAACTTCTCAAAGAAATCTCCGTTTTCTTTTGGTCTCTGTGCAAATATGACGTACTATCGTAGAGCTCTGGGTGCTCAAAGACGGATACAATATTTTTTTCCTACATTTCTAATTCAACATCAGGACGTCAGTAACATCAGAGGAATCTCAGCGCTGATAGACATCCACAGCACTTGTATTGCCTCATGCATCATTCACATTGCCCAGTGTGAATTTGCATCTATTAGTGTCTTTGCATTGACTTTGTGTGTAATTGCACCATGCAAAACTTGTTTTTGGTCTTTGCATGAAGAAACTTGTTATAAAGGATATTTTTTAATCTTGTTTTGATCACAATCTTTGCAAAAATGGCTATGCATTTGATGCATAATATAATTCCTTGATGCAGTTTTTATTAATGGATGTATGTCATATTTAATACTGGTGCCTGATTTATTAATTTGATCATTGTATGTATGATAGTACCAGGCCCTCCAGTCGGCATCCTCTTCCCAGAAGTGAGAACCACCTCAGTCAGGCTCATCTGGCAGCCTCCTGCACAGCCCAATGGCATTATCCTGGGTGAGTTTGCAATATCCAGACTCTCATCTATGACCTTAGATATTATCATGAGACAAGTATTCAAAAAGAGACAATTCCCTTTATTGTTTTATTCTGTAGTGCTGCCGGATTGTTCTCTTTGCTGCCTGGCTTCATATTGATATTATTTGTCCTCCTAGCCTATCAGATCACATACAGAAGAAACTCATCAAATAGCAATGCCGCAACCGTTGACGTGTTGAGCCCCAGCGCGCGACAGTACACAGCGGCAGGACTGAAACCAGAATTGGTTTATGTGTTCCGCCTCACCGCTCAGACACGAAAGGGTTGGGGTGAAGCCGCCGAGGCTTTAGTGGTCACAACAGAAAAGAGAGGTAAATGTAAAATACTGCCACTTTTTA
The DNA here is from genome assembly GCF_030273125.1 of Centropristis striata. Taxonomy (NCBI): domain Eukaryota; kingdom Metazoa; phylum Chordata; class Actinopteri; order Perciformes; family Serranidae; genus Centropristis; species Centropristis striata. The sequence continues at coordinate 28,752,455 of NC_081529.1, read as the reverse complement.
AATTATTCACCTCTAAATATTAAGTGTGAGAGTGACCGTTTGTGTGTGTGTGTGTGTGCCCTTCAGCCCGACCTCAACCCACGAGCCGTCCCGTAGTGCCTCAAGAGGAAGTCCAGGCTCGCAGAGTGCTGTTGTCATGGGAACCGGGCAGCGACGGCCTGTCCCCAGTCCGGTACTACACAGTCCAGTACAGAGAGCTGCCGGACAGCAACTGGACTGTGCACTCTGCGTCTGTCAGCCACGAGACACACTCCTACATAGTGGACAGGTACATTTGAGCATTATTCAGTCAGGAAATACAAGGCCAGAACATCCTGTACATTATGAACACATTGTACTTTTTTTCTCTCTTGAAAGGTTAAAGCCTTTTACTTCATACCAGTTCCGCGTGAAAGCCACTAATGACATCGGAGACAGTGAATACAGCCAGGAGAGTGAGGCCATCACTACACTACAGGATGGTAAGATTTCTGCAGCTAATTAAACCTGGACAAAAACATGCAGCCGTACACACTCATTATCAGTTGATTTCCTGTTCAGTTGAACTAGAACACTTTTATAATTGTGTGAACATGCCTATACATCAGTGTTTTGACTTTGGATTTTCACAGCGAATGCTTTACGTCAACAGTGTGTGTGTTTACTCTCAAGCTGTTCCCTAGCAGACTGTTTGAATTATATATCGCTCTGCTCAGCTGAGTTGGTTCGCTAACACCAAAAATCTCTTTTTTCTCTTATCTTCTCCAGCTCCAGACAAAGCCCCGACAATTCTGTCCGTAACACCTCACACCACCACGTCTGTACTGGTCCGCTGGCAGGTACGCATTTGAATAACTTTGTAGTAATAATATAATAATAACTTTATTTATATATATATAGCACCTTTTAAAAACAGCAGTTTACAAAGTGCTTCGACAGAGAGCAGTTAATCACAACGACAATGATGCCATAAGGCTAAAAACAATTCTTACATTAAAAGAAAAACAATAAGAGACAGAGGAGGAACAATCACAAAACATTCTCAGATACACAGAAAATAAAAGGCAAAAGGAGTACAAAAGTAAAAAGTGAAGAAGTAAAAAGGAGTGGTGAGATGGACAACATTACATAAAAGCAAGTCTATAAAAGTGGGTTTTAAGGAGTGATTTAAAAGAAGTCACTGACTCTGCGCGCCTTATCTCCTCGGGCAGCTCGTTCCAGAGTCGGGGCGCTCTGGTGGAGAAAGCTTGGTCACCTTTGTTGTTTAGTTTCGACTTTGGAGCGGTCAGAAGGACCCGAGGATCTAAGGATGCGGGTCGGCTCGTATGGAGTTTATTAAGTCTGTTAAATAGCTAGGAGCCAAGACTGAATGAATGTCTGTTAAATATCGGGCATTAATCAGCGCTCTTCTTCCATAGCCTCCCTCCGAGGATCACATAAACGGAGTCCTGCTGGGGTTCAGGGTCAGGTACCGGGAGTTACACTATGATCGGCTACGCAGCTTCACTGTCCGCACAGTTAACAGTCCTTCTGCCAACTGGGCTGATCTCACTGGTGAGTTTACATTTTCACTGCTTACCCATCAACTATTTTTGGTTATATGCAGTAATTGGTGCTACCTGGATACTTAAATGTACCTATTTTTACATGCAAGTGCTGCTTTGATGCTGTCAGTGAAGCCTGTGCTGTGTTTTTTCTGAGTATACTCAGCTAATATTGCCACTCCTTCCCTATCCTGTGATCTACCTTTGTTTTCCCAACCCTTCCTCTCCTGTATCCAAACTCCAGCTCCTTACAGCGTCAGGAACTTGAGTGAATCATCGCTCACCCAATATGAACTGGATAGTAAGTCTAATATCTCCCTTAACGCTTCTTTTCTGTCACCCTCCATCTGTTTGCATGTCATCTGTTACATGAAAATATGCCATTTGTATAATGATTTACAGCAACTGCGCTTTGCACCATCCTCCCACTCAGCCGCTAAGGGGCCGCCACCGATTCTTAAGATGTGTATGTGACTTTAATCTCTCCAAGCTGCCCTGACATTATTTCAGTGTGTTTTCTTTCTTTTTAATCGCTGACAATTCTTTCCCGTGTCCCCACAACAACCCCATCTTTTCATCACTTCGCCTTACAATTCCACCCCTCTGTCTTTTTGTTCAATTTGTGATGTTGTTTTGCCACGGGCATCACTACGACTGTGCGTCTCTGCGGAGTAACTTCTTTTTTGCTCGTTTTATCTTAACTGTTCCGTTATAATGCTGCTATGGCTTCTCTCCTTGCAGATTTGAGTAAACACAAACGCTACGAGATCCGTCTCAGTGTGTATAACGCTGTGGGGGAGGGTCCCAGCAGTGCTCCACAGGAAGTGTTTGTTGGAGAGGCGGGTATGTCTTTTCTCACTCTGTGCAATATGTGTGCTGCTTACCTTTTAATCTTGATTTCTTAAAGTGCAGAATGTAACATTTCCATATTAAATAAAAAATGTGTGCTTAAGTTTGTTTCTATGATACACTTTTTACATTTTGCTCATTTTTAACTCTATATTTTAACCATATTAAGCATTTTAGTCTTCAAATTTTTGGATCTTAACTTGTAGAAACAAGCTGAGCAAACATTAGCAGCGGCTCAGCTAGCAGCCCCGCCACGGGAGCCAAACAACATTGGAGAAACACAGATTTTTAATGTTACACTGATTTTACTACTTAAAATCACCTGGTCCATTTGTTTTGAGAGGAGGAGACCTCTGTGGATAATTCAGCTCCCTGTAAAAACCTCCGGAACATCTGGATCTTAAGTTATCAGTGAAACAAGCTGAGCAAATGTTAGCAGCAGGAACAGCAGCCCCTCTGCTGATGTGCCCACGAGCATTGGAGAAACACTGATTTTTGAGGTGCAACTGCTTTATTTAGTGTTTTTACTGGTTTATATATCCCGGTTGCTTTGTTTTGGAGAGGAGAAGACTGCATTGCTCCAAGCAGAAAATGACATATTACACATTTAAACAAGCTATATGCACCATATAAAAAGTGGTAGTATTATAATTTATATTCTGCTCCATTCTAGTCCCAACATCCCCTCCCCAAACCGTGGTGGTCCAGTCTTCAACTGCCACACAGCTGGATGTCACATGGGACCCGCCACCTCTGGATGCTCAGAATGGGGATATACAGGGTTACAAGGTATAAATAATGTGTATTTTCTTCTGTGTTACAGCAAATCATCCAAGCTTACATCATGCCGGTTTTATTTTTATATTTTTATTGAACCTTTTTTTTTATTCATTCTGTGTATAGATCTATTTCTGGGAGTTTCAGCTCCAGAATGAGACAGAGCGCCTTCGTACTCTGTTCCTGCCGGAGCTCGGGGTGAAGCTGAAGAACCTGACAGGCTACACCACCTACATGATCAGTGTGGCAGCCTTCAATGCTGCAGGGGATGGGCCCCGCTCCCTGCCCACCAGAGGGCGCACTCAGCAAGCAGGTGAGTTGGAATCCAGATGTGGATGAGGAGATTATAGTGATGTTCAAAAGACCAGTGGCGTTTATTTTGCATTTAAGATCTCCTGCCAGGTAGCATTTCACAGTTGTGTATTTCTTTATACCCATCTGTCCTTCCTCTATCTGTCTCCCTCTGTCGCCTGCACAATGATACTCATTCTCACTATTAAAGGTCCTCTGGTGCTTGTGTGGAGTAGTATCTCAAGGTTAGTCTTCTCTTCAGTCACAAAAGGTGCCAGAAAAAGAATAGATGATGAGGACTTTACCACTAAGTCACACAAGCTGATAGTGAAGTACTGCAACTTTAAGACCCACTCCTCCTTTTCACCACAAAATAAAACATTTTCACTAAAGAGTTTAGTTTGGTCCTGTGAAATATAGCAGAAGAGATCAGCTTCTTCTTGGACCCTTCATCCAGGACAAGCCACGAGGGCGGAAGCCTAATGACAGCGGAGGAGCAATGAATACAGAGTGCGGGGGACACATGTAGATTAGCTTTTGGCCGCAACTGCACAAAGACGTCTGTGTTTACCAGCTAGCGAGAGTCCCTCCTCTGCGGCTTCAGCACAAAAATGGTTTACAGTATAAATTTCTCTTGTCTTTTCCGCCCCCTTAAAGGCTGTGACATTGGCGAGGGGTGCAAAGTGCTGAGAACTTAAAAAACACAGGCAGGAATTTTGGCTCTCTGCACCACAGGGTACTGGGAAGTCAGCCAACACAAGCTTTTGTGAATTTTATGCAGAATTGTGGCAAAATCCTGACACTTAGCTGGATCTGGGTTGGGTCAGCAGGCAGAATTCTCACAGCTCCATTTCAAGGTCAAACAACGATTTTTCACTCATATGTCGGCTTCCAGTTTAGTTTTTAGTGACGCATTTGCTTAAACAGTCATCGGATTCTTTGCTCTTTTTTTCCTTGATCTCCCGCACACCACATCACCTGTTTGTGCACGCATAAAACATTTTATTATTCATGCTCTGACACAGAACAATGAACAATGAAACTGCTCTTATTTTCAATCTCCTAGAGTTCTTTTTGTTTTCTGAACATGTCAAATTGCCTGCTGTAGACTATGAATACCTTTCCTCTGTTGTACAGTTTAACTGAGTAAAGAACTTAAGAGCTTGGAGAAAATGAGTACCTGCTGTTGAAAATGCACTAAATTGTTAATGTCAAGAATGAATGACATTAATACTGCTGAACTTAAAACTGTGTGCTGTAAAGTGTTATAAATCAATCGTGAGTTTTTTTTTTTTTTTAATTAAATTTAATAAAAGATACAAATATACAGAATGAAAGAAAAATGTATTTTTTAGTACTACTAGTAGAGCCAATAATGCTGTTTTGTTTTCAGATATTGCTTCAAAATTGTGTATTTAAAAGAGGTAGAATAACTAAGTTTGTATATTGATTACATAACTTTAGCACTGAGAATTTACATATGTTTTCATGACTCGCACACCAAGGCAGCATAACCACTGCAGCTGAGTATGCAGTGTACAGGTGCATCGCAATACATCAGAATATGATGGAAAAGTCAATTTCCAGTAGTTCAAGTCAAATAGCTTCAACCAAGTATTGATTGCATATAGATGGACATACTTTTCAGAGGCCAACATTTCTATATTAAACATACTTTTTAAAATTGGTCTTTTGTAATATTAAAATTTTTTGAGAAACTGAATTTTAGGTCTTAATTAAATGTGAGCCATAGTCATTATAATTAGAAGAAATTAAATTAATTAAGACATGAAATGTTTCAGTCTGTATGTAATGGATCTATATATTATATATGGTCATATAATTAGAATATCATGAAAAAGTTGATTTATTTCAGTAATTCCATTCAAAAAGTGAAACTTGTATAATGTATACATTCATTCCACACAGACTGATATATTTCAAGTGTTTATTTATTTTAATTTTGCTGATTATAACTGACAACTAAGGACAATCCAATTTATTTCCACTTTTTGAATGGAATTACTGACATAAATCAACTTTTCTATGATATTCAAATTTATTGAGATGCACCTGTATTGTATTGTCTTTGTACTGTAAAGAGATCCAACTGTCCTCTCCTCTTTTCTCCCTCTCTTCACCGAAAGCGCCCAGTGCTCCCTGCTTCATCCACTTCAGTGAGTTGACCACCACTTCGGTAAACGTGTCCTGGGGAGAGCCCAAGCAGGCCAACGGCATCATTGAAGGCTACCGCCTGGTTTACGAGCCCTGCACTCCAGTGGATGGTGAGAAACTCTGCCTGGAGCCTAATAACTCTGCCATGTTTTGACATTCCTCAGCTGGCTTTCTGAGACTGTGATTTACAACCTCTTGCCTAGTTACCGTATTCTTTTTTAACTCACGCTGCTTAAGCTCATGCTCTAATCTGTTACAGGTGAGTGTAGGCCCTGCAGTAATATATGGCATGGCTGATAAAATATGTTGGAATACTCTGGTGAGACTTTGCACAGCTTCCTCTCTCACTGAAAGAAACATGGCTAATAGTGGGCTAAGTGTGGTTGCCTGGACCAGATTGTCAAGTAATTGGGAGCAGAGGTGGAATGCAGAGCTGAGGCTGCTGTGGTCCCTCGGCTATTCGCTAATGGACCCAGAGCAAAGCCGAACAGAGCAGTTAAGACAGGGAATATCAATTGGTCTATTATAAAGGGTCCTGGTGTCTCTTCCTATCTGGATATCTAGAGGGCTGCTGGATAATAGACCTTTTCTGTTATATATGCAAAGATATGCATGTGTCTGATAGTCTGTGAGTCCGTCTGTGTAGTCTTCTAACTCTTTGGGAATTTGTCTGTGTGACTTTGTGTCTGTTCATATGCAAAAGCTTTGCTTGTCGCTTGTAGAAAGCAGGATCTAGAGTCTTAGTGTTTCCTGTACAGACTCCTCTCCTCGCACTCCAGGTGTCAGTAAGATAGTGACAGTAGATGTGAAGGGCAGCGCTCCACTGTGGATGAAAATCAAAGACCTGGCTGATGGCGTCACCTACAACTTTCGTATCCGGGCCAAAACGCTCACTTATGGCCCCGAGGTGGAAGCCAACATCACTACTGGGCCTGGAGAAGGTGGGACTCTTTAAATACATTACTGATTTTTCTCTAATATCCATGCCAATAATATCATCCTTTAGAGTGCCTCCTTGGCTAAACTTTCCACTATTTTTGTCTTCTCAGGAGCCCCAGGCCCTCCCGGAGAACCCTTTATTTCTCGGTATGGCACTGCACTTACACTGCATTGGACTAGTGGTGATCAAGGCCGTGCACCTATAACACGATACGTCATCGAGGCCAGACCGTCAGGTGAGCCACACGCATACACATAACTCAGCTGTAACCTGACAAGCTTTCAGTAGAAACTGTTTGAAGTGCTTGGCAGACTTTAGTGCTGTTCTTTACTCTGCAACGATGAAGAAATACTCTCCACTTCTGATACAACTAAGCAGCAAACTCTGGCTCTCAAAAAGAAGTCTGATTTTATAGAAGTGTATAAGAGAATGACCCTACTTCTTACTTAATTTATTACCTCAGTAAACTGTTTCCTAATGAGTTTATCGTCTTAATCACTAGTTTAAAGTTTTATTCAATACAGCATGGTGTTCATTTAGTAAATTGTGATTTAATTTACCTCAACTAATGTTCCCTAGTAACATATGTTCTTATCTTGCCTTTAGATGAAGGATTGTGGGATATCCTTATCAAAGACATTCCTAAAGAAGTGACATCGTATGCACTTAATCTGGGCATGCTGCGAGAGGGGGTCACCTATGACTTTCGAGTAATTGCAGTCAACGACTATGGCTATGGATCACCCAGCGCCCCCTCCCCCTCAATATCAGGTACTTTAATCTGAAAAATAATGTGTGAAAAAAGCAATACTTGTTTTTTGGGGGGTCATTTATGCCTATTATTTGTTATGTGTTTAGCCCAGAAAGTGTCTCCGTTCTACGAGGAGTGGTGGTTCCTGGTGGTGATCGCCCTGGTGGGCCTCATCTTCATCCTCCTCCTTGTTTTCATCCTCATTATCCGAGGCCAGAGTAAAAAATACACCAAGAAAACAGATTCAGGTAGGAAACACAAGTGTCTGCTGAACTGGCTGTTAACGTCTAAGTTTCTCTGTCTGCTTCTGCAGCTTAAGCCATCGACTGGTATTTGTCTTCCTTTTGGACAGCTCTGCTGAGAATTGCATTTTAACGATTGCACATCCAGAGTCTATTTTAGAAAATAGGGTTGCGAAGGCTCACACAATTAGACAAATTACCCAGGTTTTCTTAACATTGTTTGTCTGACAGGGGAAAGATGAGAGTAGAGGTTACTGGTGAAACAGCTGACATAGGCAGGTGAATAAACATTATTGTTCATGTTTAACTGCAGCGAGAATCAATACTGGGATAAATGGCTTGGCAGTGGTTTAATGCTCAGGTCATTAGTCACACTGAGAGTAATTATATCACTACAGCACTAGCAGCTCCCACACCACTGTATCACGAAGCCGATTTCCATGATTGTGAATTATCCTCGGTGACATTGCTGCGACTAGAAACTCTTTATCAGCGTGCAAACTGAAAAACATAAGGTAGGGGAAGTCAATCAATGTTAGTAGACTTATTGTTCATTTTTCACATTCTGGTTGGCAAGCTATCACAGAGAGGGCTAATCTTTGTTCCAGTCACCCAGCAGCATGGTGCACATGTTAGAGTGGTGAGACAGGAAGGAGGGACGCCAGGGGGGCAGAGTGAAGGGTCAGGTTAAGCCCTCCTTAAGCCTTGTACCAGTGACTTTTTAGCTTAGTCAGCATTTAGCATGGTGCCAGGGTTACAGGGTCAGTAAACAGGGCTCGGCGAGACCAGCTCAGACAACCACTGTGTTTGTATGGGGGACATAAAGACGGCTTCTTAGCCCCTCTCATCCCCTCCCCGATTATTTCAGCCATGAAGCTGATCTGTCTGTTTGTTTTACTTGAGGTCATGACTGGACAGAGGGCCTGAATGACTAACATGGTGGGCTACTGATGTAATCATAAAGCAGCGTTTATACTTGTTCTGTAAATATATGCAAATTGAGGAGGATGTGATGACCTTGTGCAAGGATTTCATGATTTACTAGTTTAAGCAATGACACTGTAACAGTTAGACGTGCAATAAACCTTGCAACAGTCGTGCTTTTATTAAATTCAAAGCAAAATTATGAAATGTTGCATTAAAGAAATTGTGAATTAGGGATGTTTCCATTAACTGGTTTAGAGTGAATAAACAAAGCTGCATGAATGTACTTTGGTCAGAAGATGGCAGTGTAATGTATTGCTGTAGGCTTATCTGTCAGTAAACACTAGAAGAAGAACAGATTTCGCGAGAGACAAAAAAACAACAACAAAATAGAGGTTGCTAATCTGACAACGTTGGCCACCCATGAGAGAAAATGGAGAAGTCTTCAGAAATTGGATTCAGTTGGGTAACTTATAATTATTCTTTCATATTAGCTCGTCTTGACCAGCAGAGCGGAAACAGCTGTTAAATGTCCGCTAGGTCAGAACTTATTCGCAAAAAGTGTTTCCATCTCCTGTTTAGCACAGTAACTTTTTTTTAAAAAAGAGACAAAATCTACCTCAAGCAAGTGTAAAAACGTTTATGTGTCTTTTCAAAAGCTTTTTGTCCTGCAAATCCTAAAAATTCACCTAGAAATTAGTTGATGGAAACACAACTTATGTCCTCAAAAATGTAAAGCAAACAGTCTAAACTACAAAGAGACCTACAACTCTCTTTTTTTAATGTTTAAACATTAACATTTCTTTCACATTGCACCTTTTAAACCCATAATAGGGCACTCATTGAAATACTTGAAAATTTCAACCCTAGAGAATATTGGAGGATGTTACAAGCAGAGGAGTGGAGGGGGGTTATATTTTGAGAGAGAAAAATTGAAAGTGGTGAATCAGCAAGAAAAAAAGTTCCTTTTTTCCCACTTTTTTCTCGTAAATCTGCAACTTTTTTCGCGTAGATTTGTCACTTTAAATGTCTTAAATCTGCCACATTTTTTCTCGTAGATTTGCCGATTTAATCTAGTAAATTTGCAACCCCCAGAGTTTGTATTTTTATTTTTATTCGTACTTGGCCCTAATATGCCGTCATAGTCAAGATCTCCTCGTACAAGTCATTGAAGAATAACACGACTGTTTGCAGTCTAAATTTTTCATTTTTTACATTGGAGGTCAAGGTCAATAAAGTTTATATTATTATATTATGATCATACTGATTGGTCAGATGTCATGGTGTCACCGTCTGTGACGTAGCCTGATCTTTGCTGATTAGCTGGAAGAAATCCATGTGGTTCTACGACCTCACAGAGAGAGATGGAGACCCATTTTTGATATCCACTGAAGTTCCCAAATATAGTTATTCGCCCGATAAAGGGTTAAAAAAGAAAATATTTGAGCTGTATACCTGGGATATGTTGCAATATGTCCAACTAACCCTAAAGGCTGAAGTTGATTCTAAATGTGACTGAAGACCACATATCACTTATTTTATTCCACAACCCACACAGTGTCGTCCTCATCCCCCTGTCCAGGCAACCACTCCAACTGCACGGCCCTGCCCTTGACCCACGGAGAGATGGTGCGTCTGGATGAGGGACGCTTCCCGGCCCTGGAGCTCAACAACAGACGCCTTTCCGTGAAGAACTCCTTTTGTCGCAAGAACGGCATCTACACGCGGTCAGTCACTAAACAAACAACCACTGTGCTCAGCTGACTGATGCATCCATTTTCTCATATTTTCCACTTCTCAAACATATTGTTCATTCAGTTCCGTCTCGTTTTTCTCTTCCATTTCAGCGTTGCTTATGATACAGACAAGAATTAATAATGTGTACGTTCCTCTTACAATAGTCTGTCAGTCTGGAGAGAACAAACCGAGCCTCAAGGAGCCAAGCTGCTGATTCGAGCCTCCTTCCGCTCCACCTCGTTGATATTCAGTGTTTGTGTGAAGCAACAATTTATATAAGGGACCAGCACAATACCAGCTAATTAGCATTCATGAGCTTTTGCATTGCTCTTTGTCTGTCCATCACCGCTTTAGACAAAGAGTCCTTATGGGTCAGAGCCGGCCACTTTCTTTTGGCCTCCAGCCCAGAGTTTCTCTCGAGTGCAGTGCTGTGAGAGCTGTCTCAATGTAAAGTACAACACCGTCGGTATGAGTACATGTCCTTCTAGCCGTCAGCAGGACTTTGGCAGGCTGGCTATTTGGTAATGTGTAGGTAAATATTAGATAAGAGGAATTTCACAAACACTGATACAAGAAGCAAAGGGATTTTGACATGGGTCACACATAATCAGTGACTGGACGGAGAGTCACATGGTTTTGTTGGGGGGATGGGAGTCCAGAGTCTGCTTCCTGTCATAGTAAAAAAAAAAAAAAAAAAAAAGATGTTGGTTTTTTGCACATTATGGTGGAATGTGCTAGAAGCAGTGCATTAAGGGTAAGGGAATCTGCTGTTTTCTCCTTGACCAAGGAGGCCAAGAAGGGGATCAAAGGGCCTTGAGTTGCTCTATCTCTTTTGAAGAGATCTGGTACCATACTCTCTGCTAATGATCTGTGGACTGAGGAGGAAGAGTGGGAGGGCGCCCTACGGGATATTTGAAAGGGTGAGGGAAAGAGTAATGAATTAGACGGATAAGGCATTGGGAAAAATACAGTACTCCTAAATAATTAATAAAGCTCACTGGCAGCTTTTTGGAGTGTGATCGGTAGCAGGATCCATCACTCCTCCCCTACGCTCACATAGCTCCTTCCTTTTTATGTCTAACTCAACCTTGTTTGAATTCTAAGTAGTTTTTTTTTTTTCACAGTCCGCCCCCTCACGTCATCCCCTTTAACCCAGAGGAGCTGTCTCTTTGTTGTGTCAACCCTTTCATGGCCGTTGTCATGTTGTGTTTTCTAAGCTTCCTGTTCCTGGCACTCCAGTGATTTAGCTCCTGCATATATCTCAGTACATATTAATTTTTATTTGAGAGGCCGTCAAGGTTGTCTGCTTTATGCCTTAATATTACACTTGACATCACAGCATTTTATGCCTGTCTATTCTGCCCCCGCATACAACGTTCTCCATTTCAGATCATTTAAACATTTACTTTCATGCCATTCCTAGTTTATATAATTCTTTTGGTCTTTTCCTGAAACCAACCAAGCAACGTCTTCTCGTAATGCTGCGTTAGCCTGAGTTTATACTGAGCCCACTGATGTAGCTCAGTGATGTGAAGGTAGTGGTCCAGTTTTTGGCCTTTGACCATCCAATTCAATCCCAGTAGACCTTGAACGCAGCATGAGTCATTACTGCAGAAGAAGAGAAATAATTGTCTGCAAAGATGTTTCTCTCTGTTTCACTTTAAGAACTTAATGACTGGAGATAAAAGAAGCGAGGAGTCTTTTACTTGACCTGCACTCATAAAAGAACTCAGGGCCACGCTTAGTTACGCAGCTTTTCGGCAGGAGGTCTAAATCTCTGGCTGAATTTGTACAGCCATACAGCTCTAATCACCACAAAGAATCCTTTCATGGTGATGCTTGTATGTTTTTATACAGGATCCTGTTTGTGCAATACATGACGGTTGAGGTGAGCTGAACTCATGCAGAACTCAACCCCCAGCCAAAGCTCCTAACAGGCAATTTGTAAGAAGGAAATGGCAAGAGAATAAGACCAATTATAATCTCTTCCCTGCTTCATGTGATAGTGGCTTCAAAGAAAAACAAATAACCCATTCTGTGTTTGTCTGAACTAAGCTATCAATTTAATTTTCATAATCAATGACTCTGCTCTGAATCTGTGCAAGAGGATTCCACTGAAGCCTCTGCAGCATGTGACGGTTCTTAATTTGTATGCCTCCGGGCAAGCGGCAGCCATGCCCATTTTTCTGGTTTTAATGCATCTGTCTGTCCATCCCATTCTCCTGAACTTATCTCAGGAACGCCTTGGGATTTCTTCTTTTTGATACAAACATCCATTTGGACTCAAGGATGAACTGATTTGATTTTGTTTGTCAAAGGTTACAGTGACCTCTCATCTATCCCATTCTCATGAACACTTTATCCCAGAGACATCTGTTTCGCATTTCTTCATATTTATATATAGCACAAACGTCCACTTGGACTCAAGGATGAACTGATTTGATTTTGTTTGTCAAAGGTTACAGTGACCTCTGATCTATCCCATTCTCATGAACACTTTATGTCAAACATCTGTATCACATTTTTTCATATTAAACACAAATGTCCACTTGGACTCAAGGATGAAGGGATTTTATTTTGGACATTAAAGTTCAAAGGTCACTGTAAGCTCATGTATGTCCTATTCTGATGAACACGATGTCTCAGGAAAGCCTGGTTGGTATTTCTTAACATTTGGCAAAAAAATCCTCCTGGACTCAAGGGTGAACTTAATTTATTTTGGTCACGTTCATCCAATTCTCATAAATTAGATATATTAGGAAAACCATGAGGGAAGTTCTACCAATTTGGCACAAATATCCACTTATTGTAAGTTGCTTTGGACAAAAGCGTCAGCTAAATGACATGTAATGTAATGTAATGTAATGTAACGTAACTTGGACTCAAGGATGGTAGACAAAGGTCACTGTGACCTCACAATTTTTTGGCCATAATTCAAGAACTCATACACTAATTATGACAGAATCTCGCACAAATAAGATATAATAATGAAGTGATGGCATTTCATATTCAAAAGGTCAGAGGTCAGCTTTGTTTTCCCATTTTAATATTCTGCAAGAACAGTTATCTGGCTGTTATTTAATAACTCATGAACAGAAAGGGGAGATCGTGACCATATTTCACATTTGGCTATCAGATACTGTGTAGCTTTTTTTAATTGTAGCTTCTTTGTCTACTGTCAGGGCTTTATATGAATCTGAAAATACATAAACTGTATATAAACTGCAACATGACTTGCTGATGTACACCAACATAACAACATAGTTGTAGTTAGAGCTATTGGAGAGAGCTTGCCGCCTTTCATTAGTCATCTGAGTGGTATCAGTCACAGGAATGACAAGGCTTTTCATGTTTGTTCAAACAGCTTCTCAAAGAAAGAAGAGCTCTTGAAAATCTGTTTGAGTCTCATACAGAGAAAAATGATTAAAAATTCAAAAAGATGATGATTATACGAAACTGTTCGTTATATAACCATTAGCTCTCTCTTAATTTTGCTTTCTATCTCTCACAGACAATATTTCTCTGTATAATTCTTTCAATCTTTCAATCAGGTCTCCACCTAGACCCAGTCCTGGAAGCCTGCACTACTCAGATGAGGATGTCAGCACTAAATACAATGACCTGATCCCGGCAGAGAGCAGCAGTCTGACCGAGAAACCCTCTGAGATATCCGATTCTCAGGTAAGCACTGACCCTGGCTCACAGCCCATGTCCATTCCACGTCTGGAATAGGCAATGAACTTAAATTAGAAAGTAAAATTCAACTGTTTGAATTTCTCAAAGTGACAACGTCCTCCAGGGCACGGTCATAACCTTTCCAAAGTGAAAAAATGACTTTTCCAATTCCACTTTCTTTTACTTTTGTCACATTCACCAACTTCTTTCTCCCATATCCACTGCTTTTCTAGATGCAAAAACTCTACGGCGCCTTACTTCTAAAACAGAATTTCTAAAAATGACAGTCAGCAAGACATTTGCCTCAAGTGGATAACCTCAAAATTAAATATCCTCCGTTAGTCATGGCTGACATCTCTGGATCTGACTCTTAATACTGATTTCTCCCATGGGAAGGAAGCACGGGGCCAATTCTCATGTCTCATGTGTTTTGAAACGTCTTCACAACTAATTAATTTCCCTCAAACAGGAAATGCTGTATTAATCTGTGCTGCAGAGTCTCTGCTTGTCATGTGATTATCCGAACAGCTCAGTGTGTGTGTGTTGGAATCGGGAGGTCCAGTGAAGGGACTGGGAGGTTAGATGTGGTGAAGGATACAAAAGGCAAAGAAGCTGATGGGAGCAGATCCTGAACATCTGTCTTCCCACACTTACGCCGCGTCCCCCAGGCTAATTTATCTGGTACCTGCACAGTCAAAACATTGTTCAACCCGGTTTGAACAAACACTGCTCTCGTGGGAGACACAAACTGGTGTTATTCCTTTTTTCCTCCGCCTAGCCTCTCACTGTTTACCTGCCACTTGTGCAAATAAATGGTCCTTCAACATCTGTTAAGCTGCTGTGTCTCCACAGAGTAGTAGATGGGCAGGCACTTGTTAGGCTCACAAATGTGCCAAGTTTGTAATGCTTTCAGTGAGTGTAAGTTCCCCTCTTTTTTTCTTAACTGTTTGCATTTCTCAGCCAGTTCAGTCAGTCAGTGTGCTGGAGCTGCGAAAGGACTCACTCACGCAAACATTGTAATTTACAGGACTGATGGCTTCATGTAACGACAAAATGAAACTTGTAAACATTGTCTCTGTCCAATTCTAGGACACACTTGTGTACACTTATCACTTCTGTGCTCCACAGAGCTATGGGTGAGCTACTGAGTGTGAAAGATGCCCAATAGAAGTGATTATGTGTCCCGTAGAGTTGCACATGTATTAATAGTTTCCTGTCTGAGTGTATATATACATAGCCTGCTGTGTAATGACCCAGTATTGTAGAGTTTGAAAGTGAGAGCATGGGACTGTCTCTGTAGCAGTGGCGGTTCTAGACCAGTTTTACTGTGGGGGCCAAGCAGGGGCCAGTGTTTAATCAGAGGGGCACATTAAAAAACAGCAAAGATAATATTTAAGCATTCAAAACCTTTATTTTAGCTTTTTTTTTTAAATTAACGTAATCATTTAATTATATTTAAAAAGACACAAATACATTGATTGAAACAATGAGACTTACCAACAATAACAACTATTTTTGTTAGACAATTACATTTCTCATTTTTATGCACAATTACTTTTTTATTTTGAAAGCGCAGTAAAGTGAGAATTATCTTTTTTTATATATTCACAAGCTTTTATTGCACAATTAAACTATTATACAATATACACATTCTGGGTTCCTTTTGTGTACAATGAGATATTGTTTGAACAAAAAAATAGGCAAGAATTGTTCCATCTCTCATCTTTACAAATTGATCATTTTATTATTAATTTGACACAGGGGCCACAGCAGGGGCCAAGGGCTTCTTAACACAACCCTGTGTAGAACCGCCACTGCTCTGTAGTGAACATCATATACATATGTCTTTTTGGAAATCTCACAGTCTTTTTCCGTGATTAACTCACAGGGCAGCGACAGCGAATATGAGATGGATCAGAGCCGGCAGAAGACCCACTCCTTTGTCAACCACTACATCAGCGACCCCACCTACTACAACTCCTGGCGGCGGCAGCAGAAGGGCGTCTCTCGTCCACCAGCGTACGGCTACTCACAGCCCGAGCCCCTGGTGGAGCAGGAGTCACGACAGCACCCTCCACCCGTGCCCCCTTTGCCACCTCTCCTCCCCCAGAGCGCCCCGTCCCCACAGCCCCAGTGCCAGGGCCAGGGCACTCTGTTCAGGTCTAAGGGAAGCCGGACTCCCACCCCCTCCCTGCTGTCCTCCGAACCCCCCAGCCAGCACAGCACCCTCTACCGGCCCCCCAGCAGCCTGGGCTGTGCCGCTCAGGCACCTACCGCGGGCTTCTCCTCTTTTGTTTGACACACAGCTCTCCTTCCAATAACAACAGGACCCTGAGGACGAGTCTTTGATTTTGTTGTTGTTGGTTTTATTTGTATTTTGCTCTTTTTCTCTTTTTTTTCTGTCTATTTGACAGAGTTGTTGCTCAATATTAAGCATTGCAGGCATCTTGAATAGCGTTTTCTCCTCTGTGAAGAGTGCGTGTGTATGATTGTGTGTAGAGCGTATGATTGGTTAATCCATGTGATATGTATTTTATGAAAAGACAATCATTTGAAAGTTTTTATGCGTTGCTTCAGTAAATTTATTTGAAGGTACAACCATGTAAACAAGGGAGAACCTGAGGTTCTGAAAAAAGAAAACCTTGTTTTAAAAACACTGTAATATTGTTTATTATGAGAGCTTTATGGAAAAACAACCACCTTAGAACCATAGAGTATGGACCACTTGGCTTGCTGAGACTGGACAATGGAAAAAACCAACTCTGATGGAATAATGTGATGTTTGGACAAAGGACAAAGTGATAGTGAGAAATGGACTCTGACTTTGGAGAGAGGCACTAATGGTCACTGTGGCCCTTGGCTGCCTTTGGCTTTCTCACTCTGCCTAATCATTGTTGGAACTGCATTATGTGTTTACTATATGTACTTGTCTCATATTGTTTACCAGATATTTATATCAATCAGCTTCAAGCTAAACATTTTCAGAACACCACTAGTGACAATGTTATGAATCACATTAAAGCATTGTGGCACCTTTATAGTAGTCTGGGGAATGTGTTGATTGTGTGCTGGTACTCATGTCAGTAAATATACAAGACAACTTTCTTAATGTGCATCTGTTTGCTTTTATGTTATCATAGAATATGACTGAGGACCAAAAGCACAAATCTTCTTGGTTCAAAAGATTTTATAATATCACAACAACCTTATCAAACTTTATGCTATTAAAAGCTATGAGAGAAATGCAAGAATAACTGTCTTTGAACAGATTACTGAGACCAAACTGAAAATTAAACTTTTAAAAGTTCAACTTTTTTTTCAAGAATGTGTTTTCTTGACAACACTAATAAGATAACGTGCAACTTGCAGTCAGTGAAACAATCTAAATAAGAAACTTATGTATTTATTCACGAGGCTGGAGAAGAGGCCAGCTTAACGCTGTGTCTGTTTATTTAAGAAACTTTAATGATTGACAGCAACAGGACACAAGTATTGTACATGAAATGCATCAACAAGGATCGTCATGTGAGTTTATGTATGTTCAACATGTTACAGTGTAACATGGCATTGCTATGATGACTGAAAATGTGTTTTATGCTCACCGTAAAAACATGTACATATGTTATGATGAGATGTTTTCTACGACTCTTTTAAATATGCTGGTTCTTTACAAAAGTTGAATGGGACATTGCTGTGCTGGAGGTGGACCCATAGTGTATAAACTTAGACAGTCACTCCAAAATATCATTTGTCAAATTTCCAATGTGAACATCACTGTATACATCATGAAGGAAACATTATGGACCTATTCATGGTAGCTCTCAAAAATAAATTATTCTATTTTGTAATGGCTTTTTCTCTTCATGCCTCATCTGAATATATCAGAATATAATGTAATATTATATTTCACAGAAAAAAATATATTGGAACATAACTAATAATTCTGACATGAGGGAAAGTGGTACAGGTTTGAAACAGTAGTACAAACAGCATCATTTAGCTTGTGCTTGTGTGCATGCAGAATTTAGCTGTTATCCACTCTAGATAGCATTTTGCTACATCAGCTAGCCACATCAGCAAGCATGCTATGGTTGTTGTTAATTGTTGGTGCTGAAGGGAGGCCTGATTATGAATCATGCTACTTTTCTTGGCAATAGCCACCTTGCATAATAGCCTGATTGGTTGAGGTTGGGCATTGACCTCGAGTGGCTTGGGATAGCCCATTGGTCATGGGATAGGGTAAACCAGTACCTCGTACAAGCATGGATGCCTGGCCAATCCTAGTGTTTCAATGCTGCATATTGCTTGGCAGTCTTGCCAAGAAAAGTAAAGGGAATCATCATCACTGGTCATTATTCCATTAACAAATTGATATGCACATTTTAAATATTAGTGGGAGAAAAGTGATAGAAACACCAAAATTTGATAAAACTTTCGAAAATGTGCATAAAAGCTTTTTAACTCGTTTGAGGTGGTTTTTGTCTTTTTCGAAAAATAGTTAATGCACTAAACGGAAGATGGAAACACATTTTTCAAAGTTCTCACATAGCGAACATTTAACTTACATGACTGATCAGCTGTTTTCACTCTATTGGTATAAGTCAGTGTATAGTGAGGAAGCGTGACTTTTGTCCTTCGGACTTTAGTGGAAACACAGATAATAACATGTAGGGGGCTGCTAAGGGGAGGCAAGACACTCAAGAGGGTGCGTAAAGGCCAAATCCTTTAGATTTTCCTAGCAAAACCAGTCCTTCAGTCCAGCAGCTGTTAAAGGCAACAGAGAAAGTCAGGGAAGGTGACGTGACAATCCATTTACACATTGGCAATACAAAGCGATTAATACATGTAAATTGCTTCACATGGCCTTGTACCTTTTAAGGAAATGGAAACCATATCAGACTCTGCACACAACTTTACACAGCTCTAAGTAGACATATTTGCATGGTCTGAAAGACAAAGTGATTATAGGTGACACTTGATCCTACAGTGTAGAAATGGCCTGATTCTCTCAGCCACAACAGAGACATAATTGGGATGCATAAGAGCATGAGTTACAGGGAAGAATTTGAAGAAGAACCTGATCCGGTGCAAGCATGCTGAAAAGCTGGGGGAGGGTGGGGGAATGTGCCTGGGTAATCTCCTTATTTCAGGCCGGAAAACATTGATCTTAAGCAAGGCAAATGGGGGAGGAACAGAAGGATCAGGCTGGAAGGTTTTAAGAGAAAAGAGAAAGTCAAGTCAAGGGTACACTTTGTTGGTGTTGGAACATTTTTATTTACCCTTGTCAAAAAAGGCCCCAAAAATCCTTGACAAATGTCAACAGATCATTTATCATTATTTAAATTAGATTAGTGCTGGGTTACTGAGTGACATTTCAATAATGCGAAAAATAAATCTTAACAGTTTTTGTGAAGTATTCCCCAGCAAGAAGTCTGCAATGGCAGAGGAGAAATCATATCATATCACATCTCATGTATACTTTATAAGCCAACTTGTTTCTTCTGTGAAACTAAAGCTCACTTTTGAAAACTAAATATAACATATTGCTTTGTAACATTTTGAATAATTCTATTTTGTAGCTCAAATTATGGTAATTCTTCACACTTAACGCTACCAAGACTATTGTTCACCTTCACTCAATTCACTGCGAGGAGGGTAGTCTTCTGTCTTCACACACAGACATGCACACGCACACACACACACACACACACACACACACACACACGGCTTCACATCAACAAATCTGTTACATTTTTACATTTCAGTTCAGTATCTCCTCATGGGACCGACTTATACAGGATGCGTCCTAATTCTGACTGCGCTTGTTGGAGTGCATCAGAGCACATTTGCAACACAGCTAACTCAGCCTGACTGCTGACTCCGAAATGAGGACAAAATCATGATGTATGATACAGAAGGAAATTGGATGTTACAGCTTTTAAAAAGTTTTAAAAAATCCCCTGGTTTTATGTTATTTCGCTCACAAGTCACATATCCATCAGTATGCAGTCAGTTCAGGCCTGGATGGATTACCGAACAGGCTTCTTGGGCATGGACCCAGGAGCTCAAAGTGTCAGGGCCCCGCCCGAGCCTTCACCTACAAAATGTCACTCAAAGAGACATGTACCAACCAGGGAGACTCCAGATCACCACAAAGAAACCTACAACACCAACAAATAGACACAAAAAGACTACAAAGAAACCAAAACACCAACAAAGAGATGTTAAACCGCTGCAAAGAGACACAAAGGAACTCACAATCACTATAAAAAGGAACAAAACAACCACAAAGCAACTACAAAGAAAAATCTCCAAAAAGGGGCAAAACAGCCAAGGGCAAAAATAACTCCATGAAGACCAAATCAATTACAAAGTGACACAAAACAACAAAGTGAGGCTAAACAACTGTAAAGTCTGTATTTGTGTTTGAATCAACTCATTTCTGTGCGCATTTTCAAGGTTCGCATGAGAAAAAGCTTGATAGAAACACCAAAATTAGATAAAACATTTTGAACATTTGCATAAAGGTTTTTTATGCTTTTTCCAAATAAGATGTAGCCACATTACTGATCAGCTGTTTCTGGTCAAAACCAGTTGACATGAAAGAACACATGAAAACATGACATGAAAGAACAATTTCAAGTTTCCTGAAGACTTCTTTCTATATTCTCTCGTTGGCAGCCAAAACTGTCCTATTAACAACCTCTTTTTGTTGTTTTTACTGACAGATTAGCCTACAGAAATTCATTACACTGCCATCTTCTGACGAAAGCAAGTTTATGCAGCTTTGTTTATTTGCTCTAAATCAGTTAGTGGAAACGTCCCTAACTCACATTTTCTTTAATGCGACATTTCAAAATTTAACTTCAAATTTGCTTTAACTTTTATGGAAAAACATTTATTGAGTCTTGTTGCTACAAGGGTGTATGTAGAGCAGGTGGTGGGGCCTTTTGCATGTCTGTGCCCTTCAGTGCGGTTTAATACTGTTTCTCCACTGTCACAATACAACATGCCAAAATTTGAATTTTCTTGTTCAACTTACCAGACCTGACCTTTGTCATAGCATCTGTCCTTATAAATGACCTCAACCCAAATGATCATGGGTAGAGCGACATGGCTGAAAGGTCAAAGGGCAGAGTCTATATGGTTTATGGGCTTAGCGTTGCAGCCTGACCTTTTTTTGCACTCTCTGCTGTGAAATCATGACTGACAAAGGATCCCTCTGCTGAGGATGGAAGCTGTTACATCACACAGCTGCTCATCTGATCTGCTGGCATCCCAACAGCCAAACTGAAGAAATACACAACACCAGACTGGAAATGCTGCAAACCATTGCCAAAACTCCAAAATGAAAGTCTTGAAAGGTTAAAGGTGTGTCTTGTGCAGTCTGGAAGAAACATCAACATCAAAAAGTTGACAGCTGAAGATTTCCCTGAGTATCCAAAGTGCCTCAACTGAGAATAGACATTTTCAAAAGATTCAGAAACGTCAAACACATAGTAAGCAGTGGGTGAGGCAAAGGCTGAGACCCAACTGCACAAACACTCTGTTCTCATGAACCACTGATCAGAGCTGTCAGAGCTTCTAATGCAATACACAAAGCTGCAAAAAAGAGTGTTGCAGATTTTCTCCAGCAGAAGCATCTAGGACTGATCCTGATAGGTCACTGAACAGTTGGCTTCCTGCCATGTATTTTCAACTTTTCTGCATGAAAGCTACAGTGTGGGACCTAAAGAAACATCTGTTAGATTCTAGCCCTTGCCAAACATGTTCACACAATGCTGATTAAGTAATTTGCTGCCAAAACTCTCTGTCTTTTGTTGTGTGTGTTTCTAAGTGTATTCTCTGATGATTGTGCTGATTCCATAGAGGTGCAGGACGTATACAGTGCTGTGCAAAAAAACTCTTAGGCTGGTGTGGAAAAAATGCTTTAAAATAAAAATGCTTTCAAAAATAGAAATGTTAATAGTTATATATTTTTTTTATCAATTAATAAAATGCAAATTGAGTTAAAAGAAGACAAATCTAAATCACGTCAATATTTGGTGTGACCACCCTTTGCCTTCAAACCAGCATTAGTTCTTTTAGGCCTTTTTAACACCTGCCTCAGACTTTTGCACAGTACTGTAGATTGCAGTGAAATACAAGGCCACAGTGAGGAACATGTAAAAAAAGACCAAAAGGCGCACTGAAACTGCTTGGGTTATCCAGATTTCAATTACAGTACAAGGTTTGAAGAGCAAAAGGTAGTCATCTAATGGGAAAACAGCCTGTTAACACACACATATTCATTTATGTGTCAGCCATAAAGGAGAGTTTTATACATTCGGGGCGTGAGTATGTAAAAAAAACCCAACTTATAAAACTTGAATGCAGCTTATTACTGGACAAAAGGCCACTGATGTCAAATTCTCATCATAAAGAGTTCTGTTCTTTTATCATCAGCTGGTGGGACAGACCATACTTGGAACCCAGCCAAAGGCAGGAAATAACTTTTGAATGTGTGCGACTGACATTCTCCATGCAGCCTATTACATTACAGAGATTTTTAAGAACACCATGGATGGTTGACTGCTAAACGACTGAGTCGTCATTCAATCCAGGTAGTGAGGAAGCGTGACTTTTGCCCTTTGATAATTATCAACCATTCACACATTCCTTTCTCTTGAGCTCAGTGTGAGCATGAACAGCCTTGGGGTGGCTGTACCTTGGCTGCTTCCCACTCATTTCCATTGCAAAGGGTGCTAATGAGCGGCCACTGACTGAGGGCTGCTGACCAACCTGGAATACACAAGGTGGAACAAATGGGTCAGTCACTCAAAGGATCAAACACCATGAAAAATCAAAGAAAGCTTCTGGACATCTTTCTTATTTCTATTCGATCTATTAGTTGATCTCAATGTGTAAATAATTTGACTTAACGTTTTTTAAACCTCATACTTTTAATTTCTAATCCCCTTTTAATCCCTGTATATGACTTCCGGATTTGCCTTATCCTTATTATCCCAAATTCGTCTGCACAAAGACATTCTTTGTTACTGGGTCCTACCTATTAGCCTTGTTAGTTTGTGTATTATGTCCACCAGTCCCAAAGTTCTCTGCATGTACTTCCTCAAAAATGAAATGTATGGCACTGCAAGAAGGGTATGACTTTCTCTTTCTGTGTTCTCACAAAGGATGACTCAGCAATTTTCCCCCTCTCAATGACACTGTAACTTTTTTTTATCAGCAGCCAAGCCATTTCTAATATCACAAAAAACAAGTAAAGGAGTGTGAAGGCAATAATGTGGTAGAAATAATACACATATACAATATTAGAAGTTGCAAACTTACTGCAGATTTGCTGTAGGCTATAGGTTATTTTTCTTGGGCAAGTTTATGTTGGTATGCTTATTTTATATTCTTTATGATATTTTTAGTTATTTATAATAAATGTTTGTTCTTCGCTATGGTTTTCCTTATCTATTTTGTCATATAATATCCTTTCTACATTCAGGCATGTTACATGAAGTGAGAATCAGCCCTTTCCTGTGAGAACAGAGCACTAAAATATGCATCACAGTTTAACCAGATCAAGCAAAAGGACCATTCAAAAAACCCTGATACCAAAAAAGTTGGGTCATTGTCGAAAACGTAAATAAAACAGAATGTGATAATGTTTTTATGGTGAACTTTTTTTTAACCTTTTTTTCTTCTTTACTATACCCTCTGAATTCTGATTTTTAATGCAGCTTTTTTGCAATAGACATTCTAGAGTTATGGGATGATAGACAATACTGCATTTACTGTAATCTACACAGTTTCCCTTAAAGTTCACTCGCTTCCAAACATAACACAATGAAAATGAAACCACAATTAACAGAGGATTGTGTCTCAAAACAAAATTATTCCGACTTTATGGGCGACCATGTATTTAACATCAGTCTTGCTGCTAATACATCTAACTTTAGTCTTTGCATGTTTATTTGTACTTGTGTACTTAAGCTAATATTTGCAATGCACAATCTTTTCATGTGAAATGGCAACATGCTACAATGAGGTTTTCTGGTTGAATGGGAGAGGAACCTAATCCTCAACCCTTTAAAAGTCTTGCCCTGCTAAAACGAATAATATTTCTGATGGCAAAAATGGGTTTAGAGCAAAACATTCTATAAATATGGTACCATGGAGACATCAAGTGGTAGTGACTATTTTGTGATGATGAATTTTTCTGATTTGAAATGTATTATTTATTTTATTTTATATACATTAGTTCAGACATGACACAAAAACAAAATAAAGAGTATGAAAAATTAAATTTTACCCTACCCACTACATATTGTGACGTACATTGTTTCCTATTTGCTTCAAACATTATGCTCATAAAACATAACTTCACCTGTAATATATATTTCTAATCAACCATAAATCAGTCTTTATTTCATACATCAACCTAAATCAAAATAAACATAAATTAAACAGCAAAAAATATTTTCAAGAACACCTTTACTATTCTATACTACTATATTTTCCAATATATATATATATATATATATATATATATATATATATATATATATATATATATATATATATATATATATATATGGGTTCTATTCTGGGATTTCTAAAAATAAGCTTTTAAAGTGTAGCAGAGTGCATTCACATTTCTTATTTGACATCAACTTTAAAGTCTCTATATAAAATTATTTTGTAAAAACACTTAAGTTAGGTAGGGATTTGGAAAACTTCATCTTGTGGATGTTAAACCTACCCATCAGAAGCATAAGATTTGTTATAAAGCATACTGTTTTGCAATTAGATTTTACATTTTGAGATTATATCTTTAGGTTAAAAAATAATGGGCTGTCCAGTCTTGTATCCCTTCAAAATATAGATGACAATGGGCAAACATAAAATAAATGTAAAGGCTCATCTCCACAAAAAGTGCACATTTCACCAACATCAGCAAACCTGAAAATTAATTTATTAAATGGGTAAATATTATGCAAAATTTTAAAATGTTATTTACTTATTTGAGAGACAGAATTGGAATGGACACAACCATATTCTAGGCCAGTTTATTCCGTTCAATTGTGAATCCAAAAGGACTTTCCTCTGGGGAAAATCTTATTTTGTCCGTGTAAAATTTTCCTGATATGCTTGTTTGTGCATTTTTCTATCCATTATATTCATAGTTATACTCAATGTTCAATCTCATCGTGTGTCATTAGTTCATGACACAGATCCGCCTTTAAGGGAGTAGGAAACGAGGCTGTGTGAGTGGCCCCATGCTGGCAGCCTGTGTCTTTAAGGAGCCTGTAAAGAGGGCGTGTTCAAGCACACTACCGAGGCAGGAGGCATTGTACTAGTGACTTATTGCGCTTCAGAGCAGCAGCATCGCTTCTGTGAATGCGGTGACAGCATCAGTAATTTCTATAAAAAAGAGAGATAGGCCTATCCGTCTAACAGAGTTATTTGGATTAGCAGAGAGTTTGATCTGAGCGCTTTACGTCTTTTTTCCCCGTTTGATGAATGCGCCCCTATTGTCAACCTGCTGGGGGCCTAAAACACAAGCAGCACCCGGCTTTATGAATGGGGATGCTCGGTAAGTGCGTGCGCTTCAATGTCTATACTTGCACTTAAACTTCACCATATAAAATGCACCTTTTGTCTTTGTTTATACTGCTCAAATGTGTATTTAGCAGCGCTGCTTTATTTATCGTCTCAGCAGAGCGCATGGTGCGCAGAGCTTTTGTGGTCAGCTACTTATTGTTCTCCTGCCATTGACCCACCCTGAATCACAGCTTTATTGTAACGTGAGTGACTGCCTAGACTGATAAATGCAAGTGTGCTGTCAAATGGACACTTAAGAAGACGTAGGAGCATTTATCTGTATTATCGCGAGAATCGAGGTTGTTTGTCTGCAGCCTCTCAGAATTAACATTAATATCTTGATCATATTAGCTTATTTGGGCATGTTTTGAAGCTTAAATTGATGCATTGATTTATTTATTTTTTGCCTTGATCTCCTTTCACCAAAGGGAAACTCTCATAGGCCTTATATTAGAACAAAGAGTGAGCTTAAAATATTAAATTTAAAGCTAAAAACGCGTATATTGAGTGGATGTAATGCATGTGTACACAGGCAGGTTTTTTGTCAATACTGGAGCATTTTGAGACACTTGTGTTAACTTCTTCAAGAGTGAGAGAATTGTTATTTCAGGTAGTAGAGGAAGTGGTATTGGCACACTTGCATGGACTAAAAAAAAACAAAAAGTCACATATTGCACACTTTCTGCCCCGTCATGCTGTGCACGCCTGTCATGTTTGTTCAGTTCATTACCCACGTATCCCAGAGCCTGTTTACTTGGCAGTGCTGTTCGGTTTGCTTGGCAGGGGCGTCACGGTGGCATCTGATGAGCTCATTGACTGGGATAATAAGGTGATGGGCCCTCAGGTCTACAGGCCACCACCACATCACCACCATACAGATAAGACCTTCTCAGTCATTGTTTGAGGAGATAATGTTATCAGACGTCTCTGCTTGTGAGGCAAATTGGGTGGCTTTCTTTGTTTTCGCAGGTTTAAATGTGACTTTTGACCTGTCTCATCCAGCACACACAGAGGGCTTTGTGAGATGTCAGATTGTCCTGCCTGGACGCTGTGATGGATTTAGGGTGATGACACAGCAAACAAGCAAGTCTTATCGCCAAGATTTATGTGTCATAGGCTTAGGCTGTTTACTTTTTTCCACAGAAGTGCCTCTGAAATGGCATCCGCAACAGGCGACACATTTCCAAACCAGCCTGCACAAGTTTTGCTCCCACTACTTTCCTCTGTTTCTTAAATTACAAAGCGTATAATTGCCTACAGGAGACATGGGTTTAGTGCCTGAAGGTGAAAGTTATCCTTCCTCCGTGTGGTGTTGGACACTGTGCCAACCACTCTGTTATTGGACTCAGCACAGTGTAGACAGCATTGGCTGGCTCGCAGCCCAGGAAACACAACCTGTTCAGAATTGAGTCCACAAAAGTGAACAAGTTTATGTGCCTCACTTTCATTTCGGAGATAATCAGCATCTCAAAATCCTTCTGCGGTGATGTTGAAGTGCAGCTTTAGTGTGTTATTTGTGGCCAGTGAGTGTATGGTCGTGCACCCCTGTTTGAACATGTCTGCAGTTTGTGTGCTCATTTGTGGCAATGTGTGTGTCCTGTCCAGCCCCTTCACATTCCAGGAAATACCAATATAAACTGAAGGCCTCAGAGGATGGTGATAGTAAACCGCTGGATTATTACAGAGGACATGACGGGCCTTTTTGAAGGATGTGCAGCATAAGTAACATGTTGGGTTGTTGTCATTGTTGAGTTACTACCAAAAGCCTATGAATGTTGCATAAAAATTCCAGCACAGTGGAAAATTTACTAGTTGTTGAAAACTTTAATTCTCTCGGTACACAATTTATGGTTTGCTAGTTTTACATAAAGCAACAGCTCATTAGTACCCAGCCTGCCACTTACATTTTTTGTTTTTTCTATAACCTTGTTGTCCCAACATCAAATTCTAAGAGTGTCTCATATTTCAGTGTGTGAATGCTGTGTTTGTTCCTGTGTCTTTTGTTTGGGGGCTTTGTTTTCTAGTCAGACCCAGCATGCTTTGCATTGTGACCCAGTAGGCTGGGGTTGGTACTGTGAGCCAGAGGAAATGTGTATTCTTTCTACCATCCTGTTTCCTTGTTGTAAATCTTGGAATCAGTTGATATGAGTGTAGCAGTGGACAATGACACTGCACAAATATTATAATGGCTGACCAGGAGGCTGGTATTTGTTGACAGCATAGTCTTTTCCTTTGTCTCTGTCTGTCCCAGTCTTGGCTCCTTGATTTGTATTAATCCAATAATTGGATTTTAAACTCTGAGAGAGAACGCTTATTATCCACTCAAGAGTGAGACGGTTGCCATGCACAAGTCAAGTGGTTTCTCCTTTTTTCTGGAGAATAAATTCTTTGACAGCCGTCTGATAGCTACTTCTTTGGCTTTGCTCCAGCGTGTGCATTTTGTTGCTTTTCTGCCGTTCTGACCCCCATAATTATGGCACTCTCGCACTTTAAAGTAAGATTCTCTGAATGCCATAATTTCCCTGCATTCTTCCCACTCAGAAGCACAGGTTTCCACTCGAGTAACCTCGCTCCTCTTCTGCAGCTCTTAAAAGACACCTGGCCAGTGTGTGACAGTCTGACCTGGGTAGCAAACAATACGACACCTGGACCCAAGGCTGGGCCTGTCATCGGCTGTGACTCAGCTGCAGTGATAGCGTAAGGCCACATTCAGACAAGATCTGGCAGTGTGGTAAAAATGCAGGCAATCTCATTATTTGAGTGGGTTTAATATGTTTGGGTTGCGGTGGCTGGCATCACATGTGATGCTGAACCAAAAACTTGTAGTGCAAACTCAACTGACATCACACCAGCGAGTTGGTGAGAGAGTACAGAAACATTTTCGCTGGCTGGGAGAAGGGGGCCACAAACAACTTAAGTGCAACATCTCTGGCATAAAGCTCAGTTTCTTGTCTTGCTGCTGTAAAATGAATGAAGCTGCCTTCAAGGGCAATTGGAAATGTCAGAACAATAACCGTGAAATATAAAGTCTACTTGTGCTTCATTTGGGGGGTTATAGTTATGTCATTTAAGTGACTCTGGCTAATTGCAGCACCTTGTGACCTCATGTAAACAACACATCAGTCAGTACGTTGACATGGCACAAATTATTGCCTTAACCCATTGAAGCCTGGAAAGCGGATACGTCGTTTTGTAGTATTTGTATAAGCTCTCAAATATGTTTTGAATTTCATTTCCATCTGCTACAGAGGCTGAAAAATCTATTATTTAGTAGGACGCGTTGACAATTCTGTTGAATTTCCAGAAAAACTTCAGGTTTTAGGGGCTTATTTTAAAATCACCCAGAGGTTTTACAGGCGTTTTAGGCGTCAATGGGTTAATCTGACTATAACTGGACAACTGAAGTGTATGTAAACATGTTAGTCCAACTCCGATTAAGACACCCAGATTATGCGATTTGAATAGGATTTTCACCAGCATGTGTGCATTCTCTGCCCCATGGGCCCACATTAACCCGCTGAAATTATGTATATCGCCACCCAGTGTTAAGGAGGAGGACACATTCCCGTCAGTTATTTGATTTTCTCAGTTGCATGTAAACTGGGACAAGGACAGAAGTCCAATTAGACATCAAAATCGTTTTTTGAGCATAGCTCAATTAAAGTGTGCATGTAAACGCACTGAGTGAGGCCCTGAAGTGTGTCGGCAGACTTGAGATGAACGGCTGGCTAGTCAGCTAGCTTGTTGGCTAGTCAGCTAGCTTGTCATCTAGCTAGCGTTGCAGTTTGCTGTCCTCAAAGTAATCCCTTAGTGGCAGGAGTGAGCTGAAGGGACCAGAACCAGGTGGCAACAGTGAGTCTGGGTTGCAACTTTGTGCAAGTTGGGTCTGCTACAACAGGTTGATATTACAACAAAACATAAAACGGTCTGCCCACCATTGTGTTATGTCGATGGAAATATCCGTTTAGTTTTGTTTCTATGGACTCTGCTATCTGCTGTGGAGAAGATGCGCTTGTGTTCAGCCTAAATGAAAGTTGTTGAACCTGAGGCACTCCGTGTACTGATGCACGTTTCATTTAGTTGTTGGACACACAGTCCCAGCAGTGGCCCACAGCCCTGTAGATTATTACATAGTGGAGATATGAGCTGTGTTTGTTTGGTTAGCCCATCAGTAACACAGTATGATGGAGGACTTGTTTACATTACGAGTGGTCAGGAAGGGCAGTCTGAGTAGATTTCCGGAGAGATGGGAGGGTTTACAGCCTCATTTTCTCCCTGCCCTTCCTGTGGACATATTCTTTAACACGCTAACACGTTTTTTTCTGTGAACACTTCCATCATTTGTGGCTATGCTTTTGAGAAGCAGTGGGCTAATTGCCGTGTCGGGGGTTACTGGTGTCGGTCATTTATCTCACTAGTAATTAGTCAGATTCTTGCAATTCTGTGTGTATATGTTAAAGAGTGCTCAGACGTCTTTTGTGTGACATGAGCTTTATTAAAGACGTGGAGCTGGTCTTTGACCTTGCAGGTCCAACTGGATGAGAATAAAAAGCCTGCTAAGGTTGTGGGCCAAGGCTCATTATAGAAAACATTCAAAATAATGTTAAGTGGTTATTTCTGGCTTGCTCTTGTGTTGATGCCGCCAATGTCAACCTCCACTCTGCTTATTCTCTCTGATTGTGTTGAGATACTCAAAATGCACGAGTAGTGCCAATGTCTGCCTCCCTCCATTTGTATTTAGATGGCATGCCGAGCGCACAGATGACGTTGATGTCGAGCCATGCTGGCTGCCATTTCAGTCGCATGTTTGGAACTTTTTTTTTTATTCCAATCAGAGATGATAACACAGAGCGGGGAATGAACAGTATTGTTTGTGTATAAAAGGGTATTGTCGAGCCATGAAAATGATGTATCAGTCTTGTTTAACCAACAGAGCACTTTTCATTCTTGAACGCGGTGCAGTGGAGTACCAGCATTCTTGTCTGCCATCCGCTGTTTGTGTCTGTAATAAAAGCTGTCAGTTCCACCAAAGTGGAGGACGGAGAGAAAGAGATGGAGTGTCGTGTCTGGAGGCTGTGTCGGCTGTAAATGTAAAAGAGACGAGTCATCTCCTCTCGGGTATCAGAGGTCAGATGGTACACGTCGGGATGACTCGCTGCGGGCCCATTCTCTGCCAGGAACCCTTTCATTGGCTGTCGGGGGTCTTTTGAAAGCATCTCTGCTCTGTCCCGGTCCTCATCTGTCCATCACTTTTCCTCCTTCTCTTTGGCTTCTCCGACCTGCTCGTAACTAATACAGACTTTTATAGCTGGCCTGCAGTTCCACACTGATATCATGGTTTAACAGTCTGTTTAGGTGTTTAATCATGTACCTGAATACTGAAAGCTATTTTTAAACACTTCTCTTGTAAGTTTGTTCTTCCAGCCCAAACTGCTTACCTCAAATATCCCACTCACTGATCTAAGGATAACTACAGTGTTGGTACTTACTGATTTGAATGCCAATTCAAAAACCCTAAAGGCACTTTTATTAGCAGGGAAGCTCTAAAAAAATCTGTTGTGCTTTGATCCTTACTGAGCAGAGTGTCCTGCTGGGCGAGGTGTGACATTAGCATAACACACCAGCTTGCCAGGTATGTGTGGGGAAGGAAAAAACACTCATATGTGAGGTTTTTTTTCTGTCTGTGTTTGGGAAAAACACACAGGTAGGCTTTTTATCTTCTCGTTCCTGATCTCAGAGGAATTATTCTTAGTTTGTGGAAGACTTGTGTTAGTGCTGTTGTGTGGGGTTGCACAGTTTGAAGACAAGCATCTAATTGTGATTATTTTGACTGATATTGCAATTGGAGGGAATTATTTTCATTTTCATTGAAAAACATATTAGAATGATCATGATGTGATTTGTTTTGTTTTGGGCAAGAATCTCTACCAAACAAATATTTATTTTGTCTGTAAAATACGAGAAGCAGAGACATCTCTGAGCAATGCTTAATTCAGAGTGGTATTTTGACAATACCACTGGATATTGCACTTGTCTGTAATGCTTTTAGATAAGATTTTGATTAAATGTGCATCCCTATTGAGGTGTTTTTATTCATGTCTTTATGATTAAAGACATCTCATTTTGGCCTTCCTAGTTGGATTATATAAGGCTCCTTATTGATATACCTTTCAGTTATTTTCTTCATCAATTGATGAGGGTTTTTTTGGCCAAATGATAAAAAATTGCCCTTCACAGTTTACCAGAGTGCAAAGTGACGCCTTCAACTGCCTTGTTTTTTGTCAATTAACGCTCCAAAAGTTTAAAAGACTAAGACAATAAGTAAAAGTTGAAGAAGACGCAACCACAGTCACATTTTCACAGCCTCCATGCTGCTTTAAACTGTCTACTTGTCTGTATGTGCCACACCAGAAAACAAACCAAGACATACGTATCTATTGACCAGGAGGTTTTCCAGCATTTATAAAACCTGCATACATGTGCTAGTTCTGATGGGAAACGGGTTTTGTTTAAGCTCTAAATCTATCAAGTGTGATAAAATGGTTGGTCACAAAGACAAAGCAAACACAGACAGCCCGTGGTTGGTATGAACATGCTCTGTTAGCATGCCTGACATTTCCCCATCATTTTCAGCATTTCACAGTAACACATTTTGGATTTGCCTTGCTTTTTACATCACAGAGGATTTCCTCTTTGATCAAAGTGAGCCCTCGGCTTTGTGCTGTATTGGAAGGGCATGGTGAAGAGAGGCGTGTAAAATGTGGGGGGCAGGAGGGCACTGGAGATACCCTGTAGGTCAACAACTTGAATCAAAACACCACAAGCAAATGGCATGCTGCTTAGAGTGCCATAAAATAGCCCATTTAAGCAATGGCTAAATCTGGCTTTTATGGAAGTGGGATGGCTTTATTTGTACATTTTCATTAGAGCAGTGTTTTTTCTCTCATTGCTGTATTTATCTCGGAGGGCAGCTTGAGCTCGATGTTGTTCTCTGTCTGTATGATTGAGAGATAATGTAATTTCCACTGTTTGTCCTTGGGCTGCTCCTTGGTAAATGAGATATTCAGCCCCGTTAACTGAGTTGTAGGCAGATACCTATCTTCCAGAGGCCATTTGTCAGGTTAATTACTGGAACATGTGTGTGCGAGCGTGTGCTGGCCTATTACTAACCAATACCTCCTGCACTTTAACATATGGGACTGAATGAGTTTTCACAAACAAATGGGATGTTTGCAAAAGGTTTGATCATCAGTGATTTTTACAAGCGGAGCAGTTTGAGAGGCCAGTAGGACGGAGGAAACTAGCCCGTGTTTTTTACTCTCATTTGGGCGCATGTGGCCTCCCACCCCCCAATGTCTTTTCACCCTCAGGTCATGCTGTTGTCCATCCAGGTCAGTGGCTTCAAATGAAGCAGACAGAGCGCCCCCCAACACAGCAGCAGGCATCCTTTCCCAGACAGTAGAATACACACTAGACAAATTAAGCACAAGAGAGATGCATCAATACTCAATCAGGGAAATGGTCCATTAGTCATGTTTGAGCGTGTGTCTGTGAGTGATCCCTTGTGTATTAGTGTTGAGTGGGCCGTGTGAGAGAATTGACAGGAAGTGAAAACCTACGTCGTCTTAAACACACTTTATTCAGGTTTAACAGGAGACTTGTGTCACGCATATAAATGCAGGCTTCTGATGCTTTTGTATGATAGCTGAGCGGTAAAACCGGATTGGATGCATTTTAATGATGTCAGTGATTTTTGAGTCATATCCTCAGCATGCTTGTGCACTTCCTGTGATGTTTGCAGCATTTCCTTCATGGTAAAATTATCCTGTGCAAATATATCATAGGTTACACTCTGACTCAGAACTCTCTCAGCTTTTTAACCCCTCAGTACACAGGGTTTTCAACAATGTCTTGAAAGTTTGGTTTTCAAGATTAGAAATATGTTTGAATTTGAATATACATGAAGAAACATGTTTCAGCCACACAGTCACTCATGTTAACCAAAAATCTTTTTTTTTTTTTTTTAAATGAATCAATCTACCTTCATATTGTCTCCTGGCATGTTGAACCAGAAGAGCTAATTAAGCTAATAGCTAGATAATTCCTCTGTTGGTCCCTTTCTCTGGAAATTAGAAATCATTGAATGAACATGATCAAAAGATACAATCAAAATTAATTTTGAAAAACTATAAAAAATAAATAGTGTCAAATTACAGTGATGCCTGATGCAATTGATTGATTCTATTAACTTTTTTGCAATGGCATTTACTAATTAAGACGTGAAAATTACAGCTTAGAGAGCCTGGAAATGTTTGTTTTACCTTGAAAGTGCTTGGAAACTGCTTCACTTGTGCTCTTAATAGCTATATGCATGAGTAAAAGAACCCATTTCTGTTTACCTCCTTTCTACGTTATTTTGGTGCTTTTCCCTCAGAAAAAAGTGGGTGTATTTTTTCTTCCCACAAAGTAGTGGCTGTGACTGTATGATATTTAAGCGGCTTTAGAACCCTCTTTAGACCCAGGCTAGGTATTTATATTGATAATTGAGTTATGTGATCTATAAACAGAGCTAACATTACATTTCCCATGACATAAATACATTTGGGGGGAAATGGGCTGGAATATCATTTACCCAAGCAGATGTGAAAAGATGAGAGAAGTAAAGCGGCGTTGGCTACGGTTTGGAAGAGTTCCCAGTGCGCTCAAGTTTATCACTGCATGCTCTGCTGCTTTTTACTCAGCAGTTGAGAAATACCACATCCACACTGCAAGACCGGTCAGTCATCTTCAAAATCATATGTCATTCAAAGGGCTCAAGGTCTGTAGGTCAGTGTGGAATGTGTGTGCATGGTTTCCGATTTCGCCATCAGAATGAAATGATGCAGATGTGCCTCATTGGCTCGTCCTGTCTGTTTCTGTCCCACATTCTGTGTCTCCAGTGGGTTCTCTGCTGCAGCCAGACCCCGAGTGTTGTGAAAGTCTGTTTATAAAGTCAATCCCCCTGCTGTGACCCCGTAGTTCCCACGCTAACTGCTGCCTTCTCA
Source organism: Centropristis striata (assembly GCF_030273125.1). Classification (NCBI taxonomy): domain Eukaryota; kingdom Metazoa; phylum Chordata; class Actinopteri; order Perciformes; family Serranidae; genus Centropristis; species Centropristis striata. The sequence goes on along the minus strand of NC_081529.1, from coordinate 28,717,932 downwards.
GGCCCTTTTCCACTTTCTCATTCACGTGCACACTCACACGTGCATGTACGTACGCACAAAGTTATAAATACTCCAAGGCTGTGAATCAGGTTTGTGGCTGCTAAAGGCCTGTGCCGGTTCTGGTTTAGATTCAGCTGATGAACAATCTGCCTGGTGGTCTGTAACAAATTTTTGCACCCATGTCCCTGCAATGGGCACCGCTGAGCTGTTCAGCCTGATCCTGGCCCGGGGGCGTGAGATAGAGGAGTGGGAGGCGGGCTTTCTACGTCTCCCCTTGTTTCATCCGCTGGTTGTTTTTCCTCGCCTGTTTATGCCACCCAGAAGCTAACTAGTCAGGAAAAAAAACTTTGTTTTCTGGCTGGGTGTGAATTATTTCCCTCTCATTATTTTCCAAAAAAACAAAACCGAGCATGGAACTTCAATAATAAACATGTTTCTGCGAAAAAAAATGCTTTTGTTTGTGTGTTTTGGCACAAAACCATTCGGAGTTGATGGAAAGTTTTCACACAGGGTCTCACTCAAAAATGCTGCACTCATGTATATGTTACACTCGATATAGATTTCCTTGACTACAGCACCAGAACATTTGTATGTTTTTATTAATTCCCGTTTTACCAATACAAACACACACAACATGGATGGAGTGAAAACACAGCAGACATCCCATTAAAAGGGTGTATTGTACGATTTGTGGGTTGACACAGAAGGAGGCCATGTGTGGCATGCTTGCATAGGCCTGAAGCTTTCCGCAGCCCCTGACAGGAAACGCTGTTGCTTGCGTGCAGGAGGGTGTTTCCATGGAAACCAAAGCAGGTGAGAGCATTAACAGGAAGAAGAGTGGAGGCTCAGCTGGCAAAGACGAGGGGGGTGGAGACAGAAGAACGAGGTCAACTCGCTAAAAAGCCTGCCACTTTAAACAGCCGAAATCTCCCAACGGCACAAAAACAACTCTGACTTAAATACCTTTTGAAGGCTTGCCTGCAAGAAATCTTAAGTCAAGGTTAAGTCGCTGACTGTTTTAATGATCCTCCTGTCTAAGCGTGGGCAAACAAAGAAAAAGAGGCACTATGTGCAAGTCAGAGAGGGGCACGCTGCAGACGGCAAGGTAAGCACTTTCTTCAGGCCTGCTTACGTGTAACCATAGAGACTTTCCACCCACAAGTCAGAGGTGCATGTGTTTCTGATGTCTGCCTGTCTGTAGAAACTGCTTGCACTTCATTTTTGCAGACCACCGTGACCGTGCTCTTTTTTATGTGTATGTTGTGTGCCGGGATGTATCGTTAATGCTACTTGTCCTCCAGTGCAGCACCTTGCGGAAGTGGCAGTGATGACTGTCACCCTGTGGTGAGGTTTCCTCTGTCTGGGCTGCACGTTTCAATAATGCAGACATGTTTTGTATCGACTTGTCAGTCACAAACCTTTAGGAGCTTAAAAGAAGAAGACTCTTTTTTTTTTTTCTCATGTCTCTGATCACATTCTCAAATGCATTTGTCAAAACAATGCTTCGGTGACGGTTGAAATGCATACTCAGTTGAGAGGGGTATCATTGTTCTTGTATAATTGACTTTGTCTGTGACTAGAAGATTAGCTTTTAGTCACACACTGAGTGCCGTGCAGTCAAAGTTGAGCTTCGCACCAGAAAATCTCTGGCAGCCCTCAACTATCCTTCTGCGATTCATGTTGGTCTGTGGTTGGTGTTTTGCTCTCAATTATAATGCAGTTTTAAAGCAGAATCCTGTGGTGTTCCCTATGTTTTTTTTTTCTCTAGTGCATTTCAGAGGTCATCACACAGAGATGTTGGTAGAGTGCTGCTTATCATTATGGAGTTGCATAATTGGTAGCTTCAGCTCTAGCAATTAGTGGAACATTAAAATTCTTAGAAATGTTTAGAAATTAGCTTTAAAAGCCAAATGTACATATTGTACACAATGTAATGTGGGTGTAAATGGATGCCTATAGATGACCCTTATTTAGTTTGTTTCATGTTTCTTTTGGCTTTAGAGACTGTCTTTGGTAGGGAGATGCACTTTATCAAAGGAAATAAATACATTCTGTGTGTTTATTCTATTCTATTTTCATTTCCAGGTTCCCAGGCTGACTGCAATTGAGGAGCATCAATATTCATATTCAAGGTGTCCAACAAGGATTATTTTCAGGATTTGCAACCTCTTCGTGACCTCTTTGTGCAGAACAAACCAGCCACCATGCCGATCCTAAAACAGCTGGTATCTGGCTCCTCCCAGACCAAGCGCCGCTCCCGCATGGACCTGACCCGGGAGATGATCAGCGCTCCGCTGGGCGACTTCCGCCACACGATGCATGTAGGCCGCAGTGGCGACGCGTTTGGAGACACCTCCTTTCTCAGCACCCGCTCAGGAGAACCTCCCCCCGAGAACACTTTCTTCCCCCGCTCTCCACGTCCGGGCCTCCTGTCTCGCACCTTCAGGAGCAGCAAACGCTCCCAGTCGGTGACCAGAGTGGACCAGCAGAGAGACAACATGTTGACCCCCGGTGGGTCGCCCACCTATGTGAAGAACGCCATGTCTCTGCCCTTCCTCAATGATGAGGACAGAGGGGACAGTCTGGTGGCAAAGAGTTTGTCCTCCAGTCCTTTAAAGCAGCAGGGGGAGGTGGACAGCAGGGGCGCAGCTGCAGCCGCTCACTTCCTGGAGCTGGAGGAGCGTAACTTTGGGGTGCTGACTGAGCTTCCGGAAAGCTCTCACCACTACGGAGGCGGCATGAAGCACGCCGAGTCAGTGATGTCTTTCCATGTGGACCTGGGGCCCTCCATGCTGGGGGACATCCTGGGGGTGATGGAGCATGGGGATGATGACCTCGGCTATGAGGAGGGCAAAAGCAGCGAGGGCCGCGCCTCGCCGCCTCTCAGCATCCACGGCGAGGAAGAGGATAGCATGGAGAGAGAAAAAGACGAGGATGCAGAGGAGGAGATGGAAGCAGAGGAGGAGGAGGAGGAGGAGGAAGTGCAGCAGCAGGCCTTGATGCATCCAGCCAGCTCCGAAGATCTCGGCCCTGAGAATGTAGGTCCATACACCCCCGAGTACACTCCCGAGACTCGTCCCAAACACTTGCAGCACCTGGACAGCTGCTCCATGTCCAGCTCTGGTTCTGCCGCCCTGGATGAGAAACCAAACAGCCAAACCTATGCAGGAGACACAGACAGCGCCACCTTCAGTGCCCCGCCGGAGGAGGAGAGCAACTTCTCCTCCTTCTTGGAGGATGAAGACGATGAGATCCGCGTATGAAAAAAAAAAAAAATAGGACAGAGCTCTGGATGGGTTTTTTGTGAAACTAGCAAGTCCTTTGACAGTGTGGATTTGCACTTGAACGGAAATGAGACACTGTAGTCGGGTACTGTGGGAATGGGACTGTGAGGGAAGACGGAGGACGCTTACTTTGTAGGTCTGCAAGGAGACAGTGACTGCTCCTTTTTGGATGAGCCCAAACTCCATCTGTCAGAGAGCCTTACCCTCCACTGTCTGTCAATCCGTCTCTCCCTTTTGAACACTGAGGGAACTGACATGGAAGAGCAGCCACTCTTTGAATATGGAACATTCCAGAAGTAAGCAGGGAAGACGGGTTAGAAAGAAACTTTTAGGAAAAACACTTTCCATAACTAAAGCTCAGTTCACGCTCTCTCTCTCTCTCTCTCTCTCTCTCTCTCTCTCTCTCTCTTTCTCCTCTTTCCTCTCACTTGACGCGTCACATGTGCTTTTCTCATTTGTTTCGCCTCTTTTCTTCTTGTGCTTGCTCTTGCTGGCTGTGGGACATCATGAGGTCTGAGCTGAACAGAAGGCCTCTGTCACCACAGGATCACTGGTGGGTATCTTGTCACAATAAAGGGGGCTGTGTTTGTCACTGGAGTGTGAAGCCCTGCCTTGAGCCCCTTTCATCTGGAAATATTATAGTAAAGTGCCATAGATCTGTCGGAGTTTTCTCCCTTATGTAACTCAGGGTCCTTGTGACGCTGCTCAAAGAACTGCCGTTTCCTGCTATAAAGCTGGACCACAAAGCCCCAAAACCAAAATTCTCCTCTGCTTTTAATTCACTGCGGGCGCCACACAGGCTTAAGCCTCAGTGTAAATTAGAGAAAAGCAGGGTTGTAAAGCTAATGAAGATGCATCGGCCTAAATTAAGTATAAACCATGGTGTTACTACAGGAAGCCAGAGGTGTGAGGAGTGTGTGTGGCACCCACTGGAGAGGCATTGTACATTCTTTGTTGTCTCTTTTCCAGTGAAAAGATTCTATTCTCTAGCCGTAATGATGATTTTACAGATTTTCTATAACTGAGGTAAATTGGCTATCTTCCTCTTACTAATCTGTCATTTCAAGTTGAAACTGAAAAGCGTTTGATAACCACTTCCTTCCTTGTTTTCATACATCCGAGCAGCTGCAGTGGTGCAACCGAACCGTGTAAAACATTCTCATTAGTCCAGGGGCTGTCTTTATGTATAAAGCAGTTTCCACTACTACTCATGAGAAAGGCTTGAGGGTATTTATAAATCAGTGCACCAACAGCAGCCGCAATTAAACCAGACACTACTAGTATTCTCTGTTTATTACCTGTTGTTTTTTATCTTTGGAAAAAAAAAATCTTTGCTATGTTTATTTTATGTCTGTTTATAGAGTGGATGAAAAAGAAAGACAGCCAGCAATAGATGCAAGAGCCTTAAAAAAAAAGAAAGAAAAGATTGCTATTTTTATGCAAGTTGCATAGTCATTGCAGCTTGACTGTATCTCTTGCATCATTAAAAGCCACGGCCAGAAGTACTGAGGCTCCGTTGCGCTGATTGATTTCTCTGCCTTAACTGAAACTGACAGATGTGCCAAATCATAATTTTCGAGCCAAAAATAATTTCAGTTGTAAAGCTCACTTTTGGGAGAGCCTGTCAAATCTGTCTGTCACTTCTTTCTCTGTATGGGTAATCACTGTTGAATTTAAGTTGAGGCTGAGTTTCAGCAAGGAGGTTAAAAATAGAAATAAATAATGTCAAATCATGCAGGAAAAAAAAAAAGAATGGATTTGCATAACTGGATATTTATACTCCCAATTACTCATACACTACATGCTATATTCAGGTAATTTCTAGGGTTAACAATTGTGTGCGAATGGGAACTTGTCTGTTGCCCTTTCTGTATAATGTTGTATATTAAGCCTTACTTCTTTACTGTTACCTTTTTCTGTATTATCCAAAATAACCTATATTTTTCAATAAAATCCTGAACGTTTTTCCTGCTGCATATTTTATTGCTGCTTTGTCCCAGTGTACCAGGAGATAATGCAGTGTAAGTGGTACTCAATCAGCAGCGTTAACAGAGGAATTCCTTGACTGCCTTCTCTGTTTCCTGTCACTATTCTCTAGGCTCTCCCAGAAGAGGAAGGAAGGAAGCAATTGAGGCCTAGTTGGATGTGTCTCTTAAGTATTGGCTATACAAGCTGAGAATGCTATGATGACTCATGAGTAAATGTGTGAGAAGAGTTGGAATGTAAGGCTTATTTTAAAAAGCTTTTCTATCTGTTACTCTTATGGAGCAGCTATATTCTCATCAGCACAGACATGGGAAGGGGTGACAGATGGATGGAGGGAGGAAAGGTTTATCATCGTGGTGAGCTGCATTCATAAACAGTGATGAAACGGTTGATTCTTCTCGCCCTGCTGATTGGAGGACGGATGAGTCTGGCAGTCAGGATCCCACTCATCATCAGGGGCTCACAACTCTTCTGTCACATTTCATTTTTACACACTGTGCTTTGGCTTTTCACACACTAGTGAGCCTCTCAGGGCTCGGTCAAAGTTCAGTGCACTCTGTTTTGTTAACACGCGCTTTAGACAGTTCAAGGTCTCACCTTGCGGCATCGTCCTTCCACATTAAAACTGCATGCTGAAAACACTGCTCCATTCTTCTTCTGTGTCTTTTTTTTCACCCTCTCGATTCAATCTTTCATCTCCACTTCGGGGGATCTTTAATCTCCTTCCACTTTCAGTTTTTCACAGTCACATTATACCAGCGTCCAATCTGCCAGAGGGCTAGAAAAAGTCATTATTCTTACACTTGTGGTAAAAACGGGCCATTTATATTGATTGTTGTGGTCAATACAAACCAGTGGAGCTATTGATCCTACTTTTCTCTGTCTGTATAAAGTCATTACTCTTTTTAGAGGTTGTTAGGTTTTTTGTTTTGTGCTTGTTTCTTTGAGAAGAAAAGTCTAAATCTTTACTAGTCACCACTTTTGCATTTGTTTCAAAAAGTCTTGTTTTTTTTTAATCACTCTTTTTAACTGAATAATTTATCTTGGGCTGATGGTCCAGCGCCAAGCAGCAAACCACTCTGTCTTAAGCTTGTTATCTACTGCCATCTAGCGGCTGCATGCGGCTCACATCTGGTGATGGGTGTGTCAGAGAAATGGCTGGTTTGACTTAGGGGTTGCAAATGAATCTTTTTTTAATATCTCTGTATCATCTGGCAGCTCAAAACATCATATTGATCGATGACTCTTATCTTATTTTATTCATTTTTTACTTCTACGCCCACATTTTACAGTGTCTACAGACAACATCTGCATAAAAACTCATCACCAAAACTGTCAAATGAGATTTGAATGATTTGTAGGAAGAGCCAGAATGTGAACACCATTGTTGAAATTGTCCCTCACATTTTGAACTTGATACCGGAGACGGCAAATTTGTTCAGGAGGCTCCGCTCACCTCCCCCCATAAGAAAGTCAGTGTAATTTGATTCTGCCTTGCAGCTGTTTCTCCCTCTCAAACACCCTGGATGCAGTTTCTCATCTGCTTCAGAGGCTGTCAAATGTCATTTCCCTTTGGTTTCCAACTCACTTTGAAAATCCTATTTTTTCTTACACGAGCCGCCAATGGGAGGCGCTCATCGCCTGTAGGTTTATTATGTCAGAAGCCCCTGCCTGGACCCACAACCTTTTCCGCCAAATTCCATCAGCAGACTTGCAGCTCTTCCAGGAGGCCGATGGCATGCTGAAATCTGGAAAGTATTAAACAACCTGCTGGTGTGGAGGGGACAGGGGAGGGGAAAGGAAGGTGGGGGGCGGATGAAGGAGGGAAAGAGGGGATGTGAAAAGTGGGGGATGGGGGAGAAAAGAAACAGAATACAAAATTGTTCATATACCGCCCTTTTGCCTGGCTCTGCTCCCTTTCCCCTCCCACACATTAGTGTGTGAGCTCCCCCTCCCAAAAAAATCCGGACCACTCCCCAAGCAGCTCCAACATTTTTCTTTTATGTTTGCAGCACTATTTTGCTTTTCTCCTTTTTTTTTAATGGGTCATAAACAAACACCCGTTTCTGCTGTGTAGTCCTGCACAGAGGAGAGGAGGGGGAGTGTGTGGGTGTGGTGTGTGTGTGTGTGTATGAGAGTGTGTGGAGTTGTTTTGCTGGCACAGAACTAGAGAGTGAGTGCCATGGTCCAAAGCCCCAACTGTGTGTTTGTGGTTGGAAGCGAGAATGAAAAAACTGGATTGCGTCCAGACATCCTTTCCCATGCTTTAATGCACATATCTCTGACCAAATGTATGCACAGTATCTGGGAGAGCATACTGTACCCCAGTGAGTAGGCCCGCCCATAAGAAGATGTATAGAATCTGAACTGTGCCAAGTTTCAAGCAAGCAGTCAGAATATCTCTCCCAGAGAGAAAGATCTGTCTTTACTGTTACGTGACGGTGCATACATTGATGTGTTTATTTAAAATTCTCTATTCCTTCCATCTGCGGTGATAAAGTTTGACTAAATTTCAAATGCTATTAGCATTGGTGACCATTATGTTCATTTGTTTGTCATTCAGTAAAAGACAACTCTCCTTGGTTGTCATTTTATTGATTAAATTTCAATGCTTGTTCCCAGAGTAATTTATCTTTCACATTCTCCACATCTGCCTGTACTTCAGTAAGCCAAACAGTAACCAAACACATTGTAATACAGACAAACAACAACTGTTATCATTAGGAAAAAAATGTTTTCTCTTTGTCTCCTCAAAGATAGACTGAGGTATTCCTCTAGGAGTGCAAAACGCAGCACTACGGATATTGGTGTTAACAGGAGCAGTGAACATAAACATTCCAGTACCCAGTGTTGACCTCTTGACCTGTAAACCCTGGAACTGCAGGGCCGGCAGCAGGAGACCACACACACGTGGAGGGAGGAGGAGTGGGGAGGATGCAGAGCGTCTCCGGTGTCCTTGCCTTAAAGAGCTTCAGATGCCTGTGCTGAAGATTGTGAAAAATCAGCCCATCCTCTCAACATCAGTGCAGTGTTCCACGCTCAGGGATTGTTGCAGGTATGTCAGAATGTGGGTATGGCTTTCTCACAAGGAAGAGTTATTCTGAAGGAAACGCAGCTCCTGTTTCTTTCGTTCTTCCCCTAGTTTTTGAGCAACAAGCAGTTTCCTTTATGAATCTGGAGATTGTGTCATAGCCTCTTTGGGCTGGACTACATTTTTAGCATTAAATTGTGTTTTTCCATCCAGCAGAACCACAACTGCTAGATTCACCTCCAGCCTGAGCAGACTGAAACAGTGTATTCAAACAAAGTTTAATGCTGTTTTTGCTATAAATGCACGGATGGATTACAGAACAGGCTTACCGGGCACAGGGACAGGGGCCCAAAGTATTGGGGCCCCTTCCCCCCTTGGCCTTCATCTATAACTATAATATATATATAACTGAAAGAGACAAATACCAACCAGGAACAGACTCAAAGTGACCACAGAAAAACGACTACAAAATGATGTAACTGTTAGAAAAATTGCATGAGGAAACCTTGAAAATTGATAATCTGTCACCAACAGAAAAAACCTCACCATTTTTCTGCACATTCGTTGATGGGGAAATGAAGAGCTGGAGACGTCCAAGTTCTCAGTTTAACAAAAGTTTATTACAATACGTCAAAAAATGTGCACTTTACAGAGATCTCCGGGTTCAAAAACTCATGTCCCTGAATACAAACAGACGTGTTTCAGTTCGTGAAGTCTGAACCACGACTCTCTCCCTGGAACCCATTAAAATAACCTTACAATTGTTTACAAAACATGCTGGTCGATTTCCTCCAGGAAGTCCCGCCCTCTTGATCGCTGATTCGCCAGTTTTAATTAATACAACGGCACGTCAATGCCAGCTGGGCATACGATCTTGCTGCCCCGGACAAGGCCATCCTGACCTGGCCTCTTCTCCAGAACATTCAACAAAAAACATTCTGTCTTGTTAGTGTCTCACAAAGATAGTATGTCTACAGAGTCAAAGGAATTTCACTGTCTCACATAGATTCTAAAAGTCTAAAAAATATGAAACAGACAATGAAATATATGTAGTCAAAGTTTCTAAACCAAAATTAACACACAAACATAATCATTGTATCAAAATCATATTGTCTGACTTAATATAAATGCATAGAGATATTTATTACAGTCAAGGTTTGACCTTTGATAGTGACCTGCGTCACTCACAGAGAACAGAGACAGACCACAGAGAAGCAGAAATAAAGCATAAAATCATTTACCAATATAGAAAATAATCAATTATTTTAACATAACGCAGCTGCAAAGAGACTCGTTACAACTATGACAAGGGGCAAAACAACTACAAAGCGGCACAAAATGACTACAGAGATGCAAAATGACGACAAGAGACTCACGATGACTAAAAAATGGGCACAAAATTACGATGAAATGGGGCAAAACAACCACAAATAGACACAAAATTACTACAAAGAGACACAAAATGACTAAAAAGAGACTCAATATTACTATGAAAAAGAGCAAAACAACCACTAATAGACACAACATCAATGGACTGAAAACGAAAAAGGGGGTAAAAAAAACCACAGACAAAAACCAACTACCAAACAACAAAAGAGTCTAACCAACTAAAATGTATGTGTTGCTCCTATTTGAGAGGTAGTGATGGGGCTTTTTGCATGTCTATGCCAGGGGCCCATTATCTCAATATCCGCCCATGTAAAAATTCACAAACAGCCGTAACAACATCTGTTTATTTGTTTTTCGAGTCGTGACTCCAACATGTCCTTGTCAATCATAAGATCAACTTCCACCACGATTCTGCTCGAGCATGTAACACTGAAATCTGAACATGGAGGACTCATTCTTGCCATAAGCTCAGAAACAATGATTCATCCCTTCTTTTTCCACTCTGTCCTCCTGTCTGTGCGGTGCTCTGCTAACCCTGTCTCACTCCACTGAAGAGAAAAGAGGTTCCTGCAGCCATGTGTGTCCCCAGGAGGTCTGGCCTGGCTTGCACTCAGCCATGACCACATAGTATGGGTCTGGGGGCTCCGCCGCGCTCTACTCCCTCATGTCTGCCAGAGGCCGTTTCCCTTCCGAGGCATGTCCACGGCTGGCTGACATTGAAGGAAGGAGAGCACTCTAAACCGCCCGAAACATACTACACTCCTCCGCACACCCGCACCTTTAGGCTGCAGTTAAATGTAAACTTCCACTCACAAAGTTTTACACATTTTAAATAGAGTTAATGGATTTCCACATATAAACTTATTCGCCGTTCATCTCTGAATGCATTTAATCGGTGGGAGCAGTCAATTTATCAGTCAAACAGGATTGATAAAGAGTCGTAAGATGTTGATCACATAGTGAGGCTTCATCCTTGCCAACATAGACTTGGCGCCTTCCCAACAGAGTCCATACAATGCCTTCCTTGTTTAGTAGACACTGCATGCCCACTGTGGAGCAAAATACTCCAAAGCTGACCAGGAAGTGAGGGATCACAAAGGGTCACTTCCCATAGGCCAGCTTTAAACTTTGACCTTCCAGTCCTTCTTCAACTTAATCTTCCCTCTCTGCCGACATAATGAGTAATACCAGTGCCACTCATTCACTGCAGGGGCAGAGAGAGCTGAAAGAGTCTCAAAGATTGATGCCTGACAATAATCTGGAAATAAGTGGCTCCTTTTGTCCAACACATTTTATTCATTCAGCGCCTCTTTTCTCTAGCAATCTAAAGTTATTTTTTAATATATATCAGTCTTGCATGTAGAAAGCAAATTTTTGAACGTCTCTGTGTTTCTCCAAACTAATTTTAGTTTTAAAACTTCTTTACACATTCTGGAAAGTACTTTAAATTAAAGTCTACGTGGGAAGATTTTAGTTTGGAAGTTTAACG